>NC_134088.1:47751179-48056025 GCF_000715075.1 Nicotiana tabacum
TCCAAATACAAATTTGTAAACGGTACATATATGACAGGAAATATGACAATAATATCTCAGAGAAACTCATAATCTGTTGGTACACAATACATGAATATAGGCATGCTTTCAAGTTTAATCAGTTAAGCTCAATACAAATAAAATATTCCAAGTACGTCTGATATGAGGAATATTACATCTCTATATCTACATGTCTATGTACATATCACACGTGATGCAAGACAATGAAAACCTCACATACTCACACTCTCAAAGTACTTAATCTAACTGCCTCAATTCTCGCTCATCACACTCATTCACTCAGCACTGTACAATACCTATGCTCACTGCTGGTATGTAAGATTCCGAAGGGGCGGATCCTGCCCAAGCGCTAATATAAAGCCAATATGTCCTTCTGCGGCGTGCAGCCCAATCTCATAATAATATATAAAGCCCATAGGGCCTGCTGCGGCGTGTCCTCCGATCCATAATAATAATATATATAAATCCAAGAAGGCATGCTACGATATGAAGCCCGATCCACAAATCTCACTCACAACACGGCTCTCAGGCCCCAACTTAGTCATCAATCTCTCCAGTCTCTCGTGATCACAAATCTGATGCCAATCATCCCAAACAATGATATATGATACAACAATAAATGGTAATAGAGATTGAGATATGATATGCAAATGATGGATGTGACTAAGTACAATATTTCCATTTAAGCAAGTAATTCAGCAATGAAAATGACCCCGGTGGGTCTCAACAAGATAAACATATAGCGTAAACATGATTTATAACATGGATTGCAGCTCAATTACTCTAACACATAGGGATCGCATGATTAGCAACAAGGTTTGATGACTACACAGTACCACAGAATCGACCGGGTTATAATTACCACGGTGCACGCCCACACGCCCGTCACATAGCATGTGCGTCACCTCAATACCAACCACATAACGCGTAATTCAGGGATTTACACCCTGAGAACCATGTTTAGAAGTATTACTTACCTCAATGAAAATCTCTACTCCAACAAGCCCTTGCCTCGCAAATCGACCTTCGAACGACTCGAATCTAGCCACAAACAACTCAATACAATCAACACGAGCTATATGAATCAATTCTATATGAATAAGCTAAGTTCTTTAACAAAAGTCAAAAAGTCAACTCAAAAGTCAACCTCGAGCCCATGCCCCGGAACCCCATAAATGTTACAAAATCCGAACACTCATTCAACCACGAGTCCAAATGTACCAAAATTACCAAATTCCGACACCAAATCATCACTTAAATCCCCAAATCTTACTCTCCAATCCTTAGTCCAAAATTTCAAAATATTCCACCTTAAAAAACATATAAACTAGGTTGGAAATTTAATGGGTATTCAATATTAATGAATAAAAATGATCAAAAGTGACTTAACTCTTGAAATATAGTGAAATCCCCTTCATAAATCGCCTTAATCCGAGCTCCCAAAGTCCAAAAATGAATAAAATCTCGGAACCCTTCAAATATATTCACTGCCCATGCATTTCGCACTTGCGAAGCCAGGGATCACACCTGCGATCCCACTTTTATGGAGAAAACATCGCTTCTACGAAGCCTACTAAACTCCCGACCTCGTGCACCTGCGGTCCCCTCTTTGCACCTGAGGGACCACATCTACGGACAACCCATCGCTTCTGCAATCCAAGCCATACTGCCCAGCTCTGCTTCTGCGGAACACTTCGCGTAGGAGCGCGTCCGCTTCTACGGATATTCCTCTGCACCTGTGCTTCCCAGCAACCTTCTCCCTTTTTGCACCTGCGCACACCTATCTGTTTCATGCGGCTCCGCACTTGCAGCCAATCACTCCGCAGGTGCGATGACACCAGACCTGAAGCACTTCACCATATCACCTAAGCCAAATTCGATCCGTTAACCATCCGAAATCCACCCGAGGCCCCCTCAACCAAACATACCAACAAGCCCTAAAACACGATACGAACTTAGTCGAGGCCTCAAATCACATCAAACAACATCAAAAACACAAATCGCACCCCAATTCAAGCCTAATGAAACTAATGAATTTCCAACTTATACAATCGATGCTGAAACCTACCAAATCAAATCCGACTGACCTCAAATTTTGCTCACAAGTCATAAATGGCATAACAGACCTATTCCAATTTCTGGAATAAAAATTCGATTCCGATAACCACAAAGTCAACTCTCGATTAAACTTATCAACTCTCCCAACTTTTATTTTTCCAACGTTCATCAATTCAAGCCAAAATCATCTACGGACTTCCAAATCAATATCGGGACATACTCATGTGTCCAAAATTGCCCTACAGAGCTATTAGAACCCTCAAAATTCCATTCCGGTGTCATTTACTCATAAATTAACTTCCGGTCAACTCTTTCAACTTAGGCTTCCAACCTTGGGACTAAGTGTCCTAACTCATTCCGAAATATCTCCAGAACCAAACCGAACACCCCGACAAGTCACATATCAACAAGTGAGCACAAAATAAGCAATAAATGGGAGAACGGGGACATAATATCCAAAACATTCGGCTGAGTCGTTACAAGGATGGAGCGTATGCGTGGCTAGGAGAGGGAGGATAGGGAGGCCAAGATGCCTCGAGATTCTAGAGGATTTAGTGGTTCTCACGTTGTAGTTTCAGCTCATCATGGCCGAGGTTATGTGAGTTAACAGTTCATTCGGTACTTCCAGCTACTCACAGTGCTCCAGCAATTTCGGGGTCTCAGGTCGCTTATTGGGCACAACCACTTTCCAGTGCACCTCTCGCATAAGGGTGCCTTCAGCGTCCAGTCTAGCCGACCAGATCAGACTCAGTTTCAATAGCCACGCCCGTAGATTGATTGTTTTGAGTATGGTGATACTAGGCATATGGTGATGGACTGTCCCAGGCTTAGGATGGGTTCACCTCCACAAGCTCCACGAGTTCCACAAGGTCCACAAGCTATGGTTTCTTCTCTAGTTGCCACTCCACCTGTACAACCAGCTAGGGGTGGAGGTCTGGTAGGTAAAGGTCATCCTAGAGAGAGAGAGTGCAAGCTCGTTGCTATGCTTTTTTGAGTAGGACCAAGGCTGTTGCATCAAATATTGTCATCATATGTATTGTTCTGGTCTGTCATAGGGATACACCAGTTTTATTTGATTTGGGTTCTACTTATTTGTATGTGCCATCTTACTTTTCTCCATATCTGGTTATATCTCGTAATTCTTTGAGTGCCCTTGTATATGTGTCTACGCCTGTGGGAGATTCTATTGAGGTAGACCGTGTTTATCGCTCGTGTTTGGTCACTATCAGGGGTTATGAGACCAGGGTTGACCTTCTGCTATTCAGTATTGTTGACTTTGACGTGATATTGGGCATGTATTTATTGTTGCCCTATCACACTATTTTGGATTGTCACGCCAAGACTGTGACATTATCTATGCCAGGGTTGTCGCGGTTGGAGTGGAGAGGTACATTGAATTATATTCCATGTAGGGTAGTGTCTTTCCCAAAGGCACAACGGATGATGGAGAAGGGGTGCTTTGCGTATCTAGCCTTTGTGAGGGATATTAGTGATGATACTCATACCGTTGAGTCAGTTCCAGCAGTGAGAGATTTCCCAGATGTGTTTCCAGCAGACCTAACAGGCATGCCTCCTGATAAGGATATCGATTTTGGTATTGACCTGGTGTCGGACACTCAGCCCATTTTGATTCCACCATATCTTATGGCAGCGGTGGAGTTGAAGGAATTATAAGAACAACTTCAGTAGTTTCTTTATAAGGGTTTCATCTGACCGAGCGTCTCACCTTGGGGTGCTCCAATTCTATTTGTGAAGAAGAAAGACGACTCTCTAAGGATGTGTATCTAGCCTTCAGCACTCGCTATGGTCACTATGAGTTTTTGGTGATGTCATTTGGGCTGACCATTGCCCCAGCATCCTTTATGCACTTGATGAACAATGTGTTCCATCCATATATTGATTCTTTTGTCACCGTGTTCATTGACCTATTGGTGTATTCTCTCGGCCAGAAGGATCATGAGCAACACTTGAGGATCGTGATCCAGACCTTGAGGGAGAAGCTATATGCAAAATTCTCCAAGTGTGAGTTTTGGCTTGATTCGATGGCATTTTTGGGCCATGTGATGTCTAGTGAGGGGATTAAGGTGGATCCGAAGAAGATGGAGGCAGTTCAGAGTTGTCCTAGACCGTCTTCTGCTACCAAGATCCAGAGTTTTCTAGGTTTGGCTGGTTATTATCGCCATTTCGTGGAGGGATTTTTATCCATTATAGCTCTTTTGACCAGACTGACTCAGAAGGTTGCCCTATTCAGATGGTCCAACGAGTGTGAGGAGAGCTTTCAGATTCTCAAGACTGCCTTGACCACAACTCCTGATTTGGTTTTGCCTCCAGCATCGGGTTCTTATATAGTTTATTGTGATGCTTCACAGATTGGCATTGGGTATATATTGATGCAGGAGGGTAGAGTGATTGCTTATACTTCGTGCCAGTTGAAGCCCCATGAGAAGAACTACCTAGTACATGATTTAGAGTTGGCAGCCATTGTTCACGCGCTAATGATTTGAAGGCACTATCTCTACGATTTGTCTTGTGTGGTATTCATGTATCCCAGGAGTCTACAACACTTATTTAAGAAAAATGATCTAAACTTGAGGCAACAGAGGTGGTTAGAGCTACTAAAGGATTATGATATCACCATTCTTTATCATCCCGGGAAGGCCAATGTGGTGGCCGATGCTTTGAGTAGGAAGGCCGAGAGCATGCGTAGTCTTGCTTATATTCCAGTTGGGGAGAGGCCGTTAGCATTGGATGTGGACCACATTTGTATTTGCTTGCACCAAGCTATTTTAAAAAAAAATATACAATAAGTTAACTTAAAAATAAAAGGAAACACACAATGCAAAAGAAACACATACCTTGGAATTTATCAACTCAAAGACTTCCTTGAATTTATCAGAAACATATTCCACGAAGGACTTTAACTGCCGATGGAGCTACAAAAGGAAACAAATAAGGAAGATAATAGACTTTGAATATATATATTAAACAAAAGTTTCAAAAACAATAATATAAAAGACCAATACAACCCTTTTTAATTTTAGCCTTCAACTTCTGAAACTCAAGAGCATAATCAATAGGTTGGACACCCGACACCTTTTTGGTGGGACAAGCTCCTTAATCCCTTTCGGGGGTGGCTTGAAAAAATCATTGCTATCATCAATAGGAAGTTTTCCCTTGTTACGTGATGTCAAATATTTCTGATGCTCATCTTTAACTTCAATAGGCTAAATAAATCTCCTTAGCTCTTCAGTCGTGGGAGAAATATTTTTAAACTGCAAATGTAAAAAAATGTTGTTCAGTCCTAGATGTATCAAAACTGTATATTTGATGTATCACAATGAATTATAGTGTATCATAGATGTATAACCAGTCAACAAATAAAAGTCGGTACATTATTCCCTATGCTGTTGAAGAAACCAGTATAGAATTCCTCACGCGTTGGCCTGTATGTCATTTCCCAATTCAATATGCATGGTGTATGATGTCCAATGTGAACAACAAATTTTTTATCCACTACAGTGCAACGTTCATAAAATCACACTTGTAGTGCAAGAGGAAATCCACCAATCCTATACAACTCAGACTTTCCCATTAACCTGTTCCTCACCGACATCATTAAAGCTTGAAATGCAATCGTGCCCCAGGGAAAGGACATATACTCACCACTCTCGACAAGATGGAAATCACATTTACTAATAAATGTCTTCTAAACCTGAGTGGACATTAGAAATGTGTTTATGAAATAAATGATTGCAATCTTAACTGCATCTTCATCAGACTGCAATTTCTTGTTCTAAAAACAATCAATAAGAGACTTCTTTGACACCTTTTCAAAACTAGAAAAATAAGTATTCACCAAACTATTTTGTCCACTGAACTTACCCTCAGTATGCCACAACAGTTTAAGCAACTTACAACACCAAACTCTCGAAGACCAAAACGTAAAACACATTCATCATTCCATTTCACATATAATTGATCACACTTATCTTGAACCAACTTCTTAAATATTAAAGAATAAATCAGTTGTTCCTGGATAGCAACTTGAGGTACATCAAGAAAATAGTCAAAACAACTTTCCCTAAACATCCAAAGCTGGACATCAATCAAGCAGGTTACTATCGGTAAAGATGGTGTTCTGTGACTCCAGGGTCGCCTATGTATTCCTAATGTTGATGGCTTGAGAGAGAAGATTCTAGAGGAGGCACATAGTTCTCGGTATTCTATTCATCCAGGTGCTACGAAGATGTATCACGACCTGAGGCAGCATTAATGGTTGTAGTGGATGAAGAAGGACATAGTTGAGTATGTAGCGAGATGCCTAAATTTCCAGCAGGTTAAGTATGAGCACCATAGACCGGGTGGCCTACTCAAGTAGATGGTTAGACCAGAGTGGAAATGGGAGCGCATCACTATGGGCTTTGTAGTTGGGTTGCCGTGGATGTTGAGGAAGTTTGATCCATTTGGGTCATTGTCGATCGGCTGACCAAGTCGGCACACTTTATTCTAGTGATGACTACATACTCTTCATAGAGATTGGCCCAGATTTACATTCAGAATATTGTCCGGTTGCAAGGTGTTTCCTCAGTTCACTTCGCATTTCTTGAGAGCAGTATAGAGCGAGTTGGGTACCCGGGTAAATCTCAGCACAACCTTTTATCCGCAGACCGACAGGCAGTCGGAGCGGCAGTTCAAATTCTGGAGGATGTGCTCAGAGCATGTGTGATTAACTTCGGAGGGTAGTGGGATCGATTCATGCCTTTGGCCAATATCAAGATGCCTTGGATAAGGTAAAGTTGATGTCATTCGCCCATCGGATGGTTTGAGCCTAATGAGGCTAGGTTATATGGCACAGATTGAGTGAAGGATGCCTTGGAGAAGGTAAAATTGATTCAGGAGCAACTTCGCACAGCACAGTCCAGACAAAAGAGTTACGCGGATCAGAAGGCGTCTGATCTATCATTTATGGTGGGCGAGAAGGTTCTCTTGAAAGTCTTGCCGATAAAGGGTATCATGAATTTCGGAAAGAAGATTAAGCTAAGTCCGAGGTTTATTGGCCCATTTGAGGTGTTGAGGCGAGTTGGAGAGGTTGCATTTGAGCTTGCTTTGCCTCCCAGTTTATCAAGACTTCATCTATTTTGTCATGTGTCTATGCTCCGAAATTACCATGCCAACATATTGCATTTGTTAGATTACAGGATGGTTCATCTAGATGAGAGCTTGGGTTATGAGGAGGAGCCAACTGCCATTGCTGAAAGGCAGGTTCGCCAGTTGAGGTCTAAGAAGATTTCTATGGAAAGGTCCAATAGATGGGTCAACAAATTGAGGAGGCAACTTGGGAGATCGAGGAGAATATGCGGAGCAGATATCCACACTTATTCAGCACTCCAGGTATGATTCTAGACCCGTTCGAGGATGAACGCTTGTTTATGAGGTGGAGAATGTAACAATCCAACCGGTCTTTTTTGCTTTCTAGATCCTCATTACTTAATTAAGACTCCTCATATGTGCTTTTACTATTTTATGACTTGCGGGGATGGTTGGTTTATGTTTGGAAGGGTTCGGGTTGAAATCGGAACACTCAGTTCCTTAATAGTGTCCTAAGATGGCCAAGTTTGACTTGAGTCAACATTTTGAGTAAACGACATCAGAACTGGGATTTGATGGTTCCAATAGGTTTGTATGAAGATTTTGGACTTGGACATGTGTTTGGATCTAGTTTTGAGTGATCCGGGAGCGTTTTGGCGCTTAACATTGAAAGTTGGTGCCTTGAAGGTTTTCAAATTCTTTAAATCTGGTTTGAAATAGACTTCGGTGTTATCGAGGTCCGTTTGGGATTTCGACCCTAGGAATAGGTCTGTATGGTGATTTATGCCTTGTACGCAAAACGTTTGTGTGATTCCAAGTTATCTATGTAAGATTCGACGCGTTCGGAGCTAGTTGAAAAGTTTGAAGTTCATAAATTGATTTAATTTGATTTTGGGGTGCGATTCTTACTTTTGATGTTGTTTTACATGTTCCAAGGGTTCGATCAGGTCCATGTTTATCAGGTCCCTAAACATTACCTTTCACGTTCATGTAGGTACCATCGCATACACGATGCTTAGGCTGGGAAAGCCTTCATGATCGCGAGATTGCCCTCGCATTCGTGATGAAGACATTCAGGGCTTGAGAAAACTTTACCGTCGCGATCGCGAGACCCTTGTCCGATTGCGAAGAAGGGTCAATTGGGCAGTGTCTTGCTTTAAAGTCGGGACTTAGGCTTATTTTCCCATTTCTCATTGTGTTGGCCGAATTTGGAGCTTCTTGGAGAGGGGTTTTCATCAAGCATTATAAGGTGAGTGATTTCTACCTAATGTAAGTTAAATACATAGATTCTGGGTATATTTTAACATGTAAAATGTAGAAATTTTAGGAGTTTGTTGAAACACCTAGGTTTTGATAAAAATGGGATTATACCACAAAAATGATTATGGAATTGAGTAGAAATTATGTATTTGTATTCGTGAGGTTATGGGTAACATTTATTTATAAAAATTTTCGGATTTCGGGCACATGGGCCTGGGGGGTGGATTCTAGGAATCTTCCAATTTGGGTTAGGTAATTACTCTAATAGTTAAATTATAAACTTTTGAGCATATATTGATTAGTTTGTATAATATTTGGCTAGTTTCAGATTACGTGGCACCGATTTGAGGCTTTTAGTGTGATTTGTGGACCAAGAAGAGGACTTGAAAATGAGGTAAGTCTCTTGCCTGACCTTATAAGAGAGAATTATTCCTGTAGGTGTTATAAATGGTTATTTGCTAATAATTGTAGAGGCTACGTGCGCACGATGTGACGAGAGTCCATATGTAACTAAAAATCATGCTTATGTCTGGGTAGTTTTAGGACTCTACCATGTATTATTTGCACTCAAATTGTTAGTTTAATTACCTAAATTTATAATTGAAATTGGATAAAGGATTTGTAAAGACCGAGCTTCATTACTTTGAGTTTTGGCGGAATACTTGATTGTTAGCGGAATTCATGCCTTCTTTGAGTATTATTCTTATGTAGTAGTCATTAATCGGAGTTTGTAGAGTATTTTCTATTCTTGTGGATCGGGCCGAACACCTCAGCAGTATTTTAGATGCATCTATGGTTCACGCCGGTCGACCCTCGACAGTGTACACAGTATTCCAGATTGGGCCGTACAACCTCAACATAAATCGTGCGTGATATTGTTCGAAGTCCGATTATACTTGGTATTTCATTTCTTGAATTGAGACTTGAAAAATTACTTGGTGTCTCTTATGTGTTAAGGACTTGGCCTGTGATAGTTGGAGACTTTAAATTTGTATTATGTTTAAGAATCGTTATTTACTGCTTCTTATTTCACCGTTATTGTTGTATTTCATGCCTACTTATGCTTTCCATATTTTGTTTATCAACCTATAGTAAGTGTTGATGTCGATCCCGCGTTACTACATTTGCGAGGTTAGACTAGATACTTACTGGGTATATGTTGTTTTTGTACTCACGCTACTCTTTGGCACTGCTCGTGCAGGGTCTGAGGAAGGTACATCTGGTGGTTAGTCAGGCGCGTACCCCGTTAACCGGAGACTTAGTGGTGAGTTGCTTCCTATGCTCCGTTCTGCAGCACCCGGAGTCTCTTCCTTGTTGTATTTATTTTTCTGTCTATCTTACTCCAGACAGTAGTATAGGGGTTTTTGTATATTCTACTAGTTTGCACGTGCACTTGTGACATCAGATTTTGGAAAATTCTAATAGATTATCATGGTTATTTTATTATTAAATTCACTAATTCACTTTTATGTTTAGTTTATGCCTTACAGTACTACGATTACCTACTATTTGTTACTTTATTAAATAAAAATCAATGACTTTAAAAATATTAAATGAACAATCAAATGGATAATCACTGTTGGTTTGCCTAGCGGTGACGTTGGGCGCCATCACGGCCTATAGTGGGAATTGGGCCATGACAGCTTGGTATTAGAGCACTAGGTTTACATAGGTCTCACAAGTCATGATCATGCCAAATAGAGTCATGCGGATCAGTGCGGAGACGTACTTATCTACCAAATACTTCTCTTTCTTCATCTCCTATCATGTAGTTGATTTTGTGCAAAGTATCTTTCTCTTATTCTCTCATAAATGGTGAGAACGTGCTCGGTAGATGTACCCGGCGGTGGAGAAGTTGTTCCCCCTATTACTAGAGGCCGAGGCAGAGGTTGAGCGAGGGCTCCATCTCCTGCTAAAGGACGAGGGTGTCCTAGAATTTCTCCCGTTGTGCCACTAGTGGATCCAGTGGAGGATCCTGTTATTGAGGATCAGGATGAGGTACCTGCACCTGAGCTGGCCCTGGCAAATTTCATGTCTGCACTGGGATTTTAGGAGGTCATGGGCCGTATGCTGCGTTTATGGACTCTATGACGTAGGCTGGTTTATTTCTAGAGGACCCAGCCACATCTCAGGCCAGAGGTGGAGCATAGACCCCTACCGCTCAGGCTCCAGGGTACATTGCTGCCGTATAATAGACCCCATGTGCAATACCTGCGGGCGGGGCTCAGCGAGTTGCTGCGGCTATTCCAGAGCTCAGTCCAGCCATGACCGTTGAGCCGTAAAAGCTGCTAGATAGATTGACCAGGCTACATCCTCCTGCCTTTGGCGGTGAAAGACATGAGGACCCCAGGACTTTATTGATCATTGTAGGGACAGACTGCGTAACATGAGAGTATTGGGGTCCCGTGGGGTGGACTTAATCACATTTCAGTAGGAGGGTAGGGCCCGTAGATGATGGCAGTCCTATCTCCTCACCAGACCAGCAGGTTCTCCTCCCTTGACTTAGGACCAGTTTACACGTCTCTTTCTGGAGAGATATATTCCACCCTCTCAGAGGGAAGAGTTACGGGGACAGTTCGAGCGGCTCCAGCAGGGTCAGATGTCTGTGATTGATTATGAGGCGAGGTTCTCTGAGTTGTCTTGCCATACACTTATGATACTCCCCACCGATGCAGAGAGAGTGTGGAGGTTTGCGGGCTTGCACTATAGTATCCTGGTTACTATGGCCCGAGATATTGAGATGGGGACTCCTTACGAGTAGGTTGTGAAGATAGCTCGGAGGATCAAGGGTATTCGTCAGCAGGGCCGAGAGCATGTGCCGAGGGATAAGTGGCTACAATATTCTGGAGGGTTCAGTGGTGCTCCGTCTGGGGCCAGAGGTCAGTTTGTGAGGGGCCAGTCTAGAAGGCGCACATGTTCAGCACCACCGCCTTCTCGGGGTGCTCTAGTGCCGCCCTATTTCAGCGCCATTCCAAAGAGCTCCTATAGTTCACCGGCTATTTAGTGTTCTTCCAGTGGGTGTTCAGGTCCACAGGGTCAGACTCAGGGTCAGTCATCTTCAACACCGAGAGGTTGTTTTGAGTGCGGGGAGCTTGGTTATGTGAAAAAATTCATCCCCAGGCTTCAGGGCAGGGCAATACAGCATGGACATCAGCCCATGATTCCCGCACCAGCTGCCGCACCAGCCGTCCGGCCGAACAGAGGCGGAAGGCAGGTAGGTAGGGGTCGCCCTAGAGGTGGAGGCCAGTCAGGTGGCGCTCCAACTAGGTTCTATGCTTTTCCAGCCAGACCAGATGCAATAGCCTCAGACGCCATGACCACATATATTATTTTTGTCTATGGTAGGGATGCTTCGGTGCTATTTGATCCAAGGTCTGCATATTCATATGCTTCATCTCTATTTGCTCATTATCTGGGTGTGTCTCGTGGGTCCTTGGGTGCTCCGGTATATATGTCCACGCCAGTGGGCTATTCTATTGTTCTGGATTGAATTTACCGGTCCTGTATTGTGACTTTCTGTGGTTATGAGGCCAGAGCAGATTTTCTGTTGCTTGACATGACCGACTTTGAGGTCATCCTGGGCATGGACTGGTTGTCTCCGTACCATGACGTTCTTGATTTTCATGCCAAGACTGTTACCTTGGTAGTTCCAGAGTTTCCTAGGTTGGAGTTGAAGGATTCATCTATTAGTACATCTAGCCGAGTTATCTCTTTTTTGAAGGCTCGACATATGGTCGAGTAGGTTATTTTGGCTTATCTGGATTATGTTCGGGATACTCTTGCAGAGACTCTCACGATTGATTCAGTGCCTGTGGTGTGGGAGTTCTCCAATGTGTTTCCTTCTGATTTACCAGGCATGCCACCTGATCGTGATATCGATTTTAGTATTGATTTGGCGCTAGGTACCCAGCCTATATCTATTCCACCGTACCGCATAGCTCCAAAAGAGTTGAAGGAACTACTTGTGAATTAGCTAGCGAAGGGGTTAATCTGGTTGAGTGTGTCGCCTTGGGGTGCACCGATATTGTTTGTGAAAAAGAAGGATGGGAGTATGCGGATATGCATTGATTACCGCCAGTTGAACAAAGTTACCATTAAGAAAAAGTACCCGTTATCGTGTATTGATGATTTGTTTGACCAGTTGCAGGGTGACAGGGTGTTCTCTAAGATCGACTTGAGATCTAAGTATCATCAGCTGAAGATTCGTACTTCAGATGTTCCGAAGACGACTTTCCGGACTAGATATGGGCACTATGAGTTACTAAGGATGTCCTTCGGCTTGACTAACGCCCCGGTGGCATTTATCAATTTAATGAACTGAGTTTTTAGGCCATTTCTTGAATCATTTATCATTCTCTTCATTGACGACATATTGATCTACTCGCGTAGTATAGAGGAGCACGAGAAGCATTTGAGAGTTGTGCTTCAGACCTTATGGGAACAAAAGCTATATGCTAAGTTCTCTAAGTGTGAGTTTTGGTTATATTATGTGGCATTCTTGGGATATGTCGTATCAGGTGAGGGTATTAAGGTAGATCCCAAGAAGTTCGAGGCAGTTCAGAGTTGGCCTCGTCCTACCACAACGCCGAGATAAGGAGTTTCTTGAGGTTAGCAGGTTATTATCATCAATTTGTGGAGGGCTTCTCATCTATTGCATCACCTTTGACTAGATTGACCCGGAAGGATGCTCCATTCTGATGGTCCGATGATTGCGAGGTGAGCTTTCAGAAGCTCAAGACCACATTGACTACAACACCGGTGTTAGGGTTGCCCTCCAGTTCAGGGATGTATACAGTGTATTGTGATGTTTCACGCGTTGACCTGGGTTGTGTATTGATGCAGGAGGGGCGAGTTATTACATTTGCTTTACGTCAGCTGAAGCCCCACGAGAAGAATTACCCCGTACATGATTTGGAGTTGATCCCGATAGTTCATGCTCTCAAGATCTGGAGGCATTATCTTTATGGGGTGTCCTGTGAGGTTTAAACCGATCATTGCAGCTTGCATCATTTGTTTAAGCAGAGGGATCTTAATTTGAGGCAGCGTAGGTGGCTTGAGTTACTGAAGGACTATGATATTACCATACTGGATCATTCGGGCAAGGCGAGTGTGGTTGCGGATGCCTTGAGCAGACAGGCCGAGAGTATGGGTAGTTTGGCATTTATCTCAGCAAAGGAGAGGCCATTGGCATTTGACATTTAGTCCTTTGCTAATAGACTTGTGAGGTTGGAAATTTCTGAGCTCAGTCTAGTTCTTGCATGTATTGTGGCTCAGTCTTCATTATTTGAGCGGATCAAGCCTCGTCAATATGATGATCCGCACTTGCTGATTCTTAGGGAGACAGTGCTACATGGTGGTGCCAAGGAGGTTACTATCGGTGTGGATGGTGTTCTGCGACTCTAGGGTCGCCTTTGTATTCCTAATGTTGATGTCTTGAGGGATAAGATTCTAGAGGAGGCTCACAGTTCTCGATATTCTATTCATCTAGGTGCTACGAAGATGTATCGTGACCTGAGGTAGCATTATTAATGGCGGCAGATGAAGAAGGACATAGTTGAGTATGTAGCGAGATGCCTAAATTGGCAGCATGTTAAGTATGAGAGCTAGAGACCAGGTGGCCTACTTCAGAAGATGGTTATACCATAGTGGAAATGGGAGCGCATCACTATGGACTTCATAGTTGGGTTGTCGTGAACGTTGAGGAAGTTGGATGCCGTTTGGGTCATTGTCGATACGCTGACCAAGTCGACACACTTTATTGCAGTTATGACTATATACTCTTCATAGAGATCGGCCCAAATTTACATTCAGGAGATTGTCCAGTTGCATGGTGTGCCTGTTTCCATCATTTCAGATAGAGGCCCTCAGTTCACTTTGCATTTCTTAAGAGCAGTACAGAGCGAGTTGGGTACCCGGGTAGAGCTCAACACAACCTTTCATCCACAAACTGACAGGCAGTCGGAGCGGACAATTCAGATTCTGGAGGATATGCTAAGTGCGTGTGTGATTGACTTTTGAGGGAAGTGGGATCGATTCATGCCTTTGGACAAGTTTTCTTATAACAATGGTTATCAGTCCATCATTGAGATGGCTACATTTGAGGCTTTATATGGTCGGCGATGTCGTTCACCAATCGTATGGATTGAGCCCGGTGAGGCTAGGTTATATGGAACTGATTTAGTGAAGGATGACTTGGAGAAGGTAAAGTTGATTCAGGAGCGACTTCGCACAACACAATCCAGACAGAAGAGTTACGCGGATCAGAAGGCGCGTGATCTATCATTTATGGTGGGCGAGAAAGTTTTCTTGAAAGTCTCGCTGATGAAGGGTATCGTGAGGTTCAGAAAGAAGGGTAAGTTGAATTCGAGGTTTATTGGCCCATTTGAGGTGTTGAGGCGAGTTGGGGAGGTTGCTTTGCCTCCAAGTTTATCGGGAGTTCATCCGATTTTCCATGTGTCTATGCTCCTGAAGTACCAACCGACAAGTCGCATGTGTTTGATTACATCACAGTTCAGCTAGATGAGAGCTTGGGTTATGAGGAGGAGCCAATTTCTATTGTTGACAGGCAGGTTTGCTAGTTGAGGTCTAACAATATTTTTGCAGTAAAGGTCAAGTGGAGGGGTCAATCAGTCGAGGAGGCAACCTGGGAGATGGAGGAGGACATGCAGAGCACATATCCACACTTATTCAGTACTCCAGGTATGATTCTAGATCCATTCGAGGATGAACATTTGTTTAAGAGGTGGAGTATGTAACGACCCGACCGGTTGTTTTGCTTTCTAGATCCCCGTTCGCCTAATTAAGACTCCCCGTATGTTATTTTACTATTTTATGACTTACGGGTGTGGTTGGTTTGGGTTTGAAAGGGTTCGGGTTGAAATCAGAATACTTGGTTCCTTAATAGTGGCCTAAGATGCCCAAGTTTGACTTGAGTCAACATCTTGAGTAAACAACCTCAAAACTATGATTTGTTGATTCTAATAGGTTCGTATGATGATTTTGGACTTCGACGTGTGTTCGGATCGAGTTTCGGGTGATCCGGGAGTGTTTCAGAGCTTAATATTGAAAGTTGGCGCATTGAAGGTTTTCAAGTTCTTTAAATTTGGTTTGAATTAGACTTAGGTGTTAATGAGGTCCGTTTGGGATTCCAAGACTAGGAAGAGTTCCGTATGGTGATTTATGACTTGTACGCAAAATTTTGTGTCATTCCGAGTTGTCTTAAGATTCGACGTGTTCGGAGCTAGTTGAAAAGTTTGAAATTCATAAGTTGATTTAATTTGGTTTTGGGGCGTGATTCTTAGTTTCGATGTTGTTTTACGTCTTCCGAGGGTTCAATCAGATTTGTATTATGTTTATGGACTTATTGGTGCAGTTGGACCAGGTCTCGGGTGGCTCTGGTGAATTTCGGACCACCCGGAGCTAAGTTTGCAATTCTGCTATTGCTGGTTCTCGTTTCCCGCTTCGCGAATGTGGAGGTGGAGTCGCGTTCACGGAGAAGGAATTGGGGGACTGGGATTTTTTCTCTTTGCGTTCGCTATCAGAGGATCCCATTCGCGAAAGTCTGGGATCGGTGGCCTTCGTGTTCATGTGAGTGGGTCCGCGTTCGTGTAGAGAAAAAAGGGCCTGGGAGGGGCCATCACCCATTACCCTTCGCGTTTGCGTAGGTACCATCACGACCGTGATGCTCAGGCGGGGAAAGCCTTCGCGATCGCGAGACTGCCCTCACATTCGCGATGACGACTTTTAGGGCCTGGGTTAGCTTTGCCTTCGCGATCGCGAGACCCTTGTCGTGATTGCGAGATCCTTGTCTCGATCACGAAGAAAGGTCAACTGGGCAGTGTCTTCATTTAAAGTCGGGGCTTAGGATTATTTTTCCCATTTCTCACTATGTTGGCCGAATTTGGAGCTTCTTGAAGAGGGGTTCTCATGAAGCATTATAAGGCGGGTGATTTCTACCTAATGTAAATTAAATACATAGATTATGGGTAGATTTTAACATGTAAAATATGGAAATTTTAGGAGTTTGTTGAAAAACCTAGGTTTTGATAAAAATGGGATTAGATCACGAAAAATGGGATTAGACCATAAAAAAGATTATGGAATTGAGTAGAAATTATATATTTGTGTTCGTGAGGTTATAGGTAACATTTATTTACAAAGGTTTCTGGATTCCGGGCACGTAGGCTCGTGGGGTGAATTTTAGGAACTTTAAAATTTGGGTTGGGTAATTACTCTAATAGTGAAATTATAAACTTTTGAGCATATTTTGTTAGGTTTTACAACATTTCGCTAGTTTCGGATTGCGTGGCACCGATTTGAGGCTTTTAGTGTGAATTGTGGACCGAGAAGAGCACTTGAAAATGAGGTAAGTCTCTTGCCTAACCTTGTAAGAGGGAATTATTCCTATAGGTGTTATAAATGGTTATTTGCTAACAATTGTGGGGGCTATGTGCGCACGATGTGACGAGAGTCCGTACGTAGCTCAAAATCATGCTTATGTTCGGGTAGTTTTAGGACTCTACCATGTATTACTTGTACTATTTGCACTCAACTTGTTAGTTTAATTACTTAAATTTATAATTGAAATTGGATAAAAGATTTGTAAAGACCGAGCTTCATTACTTTGAGGTTTGGCGGAATATTTGATTGCTAGCAGAATTTATGCCTTCTTTGAGTATTATTCTTATGTAGTAGTCATTAATCAGAGTTTGTAGAGTATTTTCTATTCATGTGGATCAGGCTGAACACCTCGGTAGTATATTAGATGCATCTATGGTTCACGCCGGTCGACCCTCGGTAGTGTACACACTATTCCGGATCGAGCCGTATGACCTCAGCATAAATCGTGCGTGATATTGTTCGGAGTCCGATTATACTTGATATTTCTTTTCTTGAATTGAGCCTTGAAAAGTTACTTGGTGTCTCTTTTATGTTAAGGACTTGGCCTGTGATAGTTGTAGACTTTAAATTGATATTATGTTTAAGAATCATTATGTACTACTTCTTATTTTACTGTTATTGTTGTATTTCATGCCTACTTATGATTTTCACATTTTATTTATTGACCTCTAGTAAGTGTAGACGTCGACCCCTCCTCACTACTTCTTCGAGGTTAGACTAGATACTTACTAGGTGCATGTTATTTATGTACTCACGCTACACTTCTGCACTATTCGTTCATGGTCTGAGGCAGGTACATCTGGTGGCCAGTCAGGCGCGTACCCCCGTTACCCGGAGACTTAGTGGTGAGCTGCTTCCTATGCTCTGTTCTGCAGCACCCGAAGTCTCTTCCTTGTTGTATTTATTTTTCTATCTATCTTACTCCAGACAGTAGTATAGGAAGTTTTGTATATTCTACTAGTTTGTTCATGCCCTTGTGACATCGAGTTTTGGAAAATTCTAGTAGATATTAATGATTTTTTGATTATTAAATTCACTACTTCACTTTTAGGTTTAGTTTATGCCTTACATTACTATGATCACCTACTATTTGTTACTTTATTAAATTAAAATCAATGACTTTAAAATATTAAATGAACAATTAAATGGATAGTCACCATTGGCTTGCCTAGCAGCGATGTTGGGCACCATCACGGTCTATAGTGGGAATTGGCCCATGACATCTTTTTTGGTTTGACACCCAAATTCACTTCATCCTCCATGACACGTTTTCTCTTATCTTCAACATCATTCACTCTAACCCTTTTACTCTTCTTTTTCTCAGATTGTCCAAAAACATTCTTTCGAGATTCTAATACTTTAACATTGTCGGAACGAGTTTGTCTTCTCATATTTTGTTCACCAATAAATTTATCAACTAAAACCAGGGTTGAATGAGAAGATAAACTCATCGACCGAGTTTCTCTTCTCATGTTGCTCTTTTTCTCAATTGAAACCGGCTTTGAATAAGGAGATGAACTCATCGAACGAGTTTGTCTTCTCATATTGCTCTATTTCTCAATTGAAACTAGGTTGAATGAGAATTAAAAAAATAATAATTATATTAACGAACGATTATAGAATTTTGTGGAAATTAATACATAACTCAACAAAAACTAACAAAATCATCTATAACAGATACCTACATTGTACACTAACTAAACAAATCAGTCGCAAAAGACTAAAGAAAAGCAACACCACTTCTCCAAAAATACATGCAATCCAAAAAAAATATACAAAATAAGATATTTTCTAGCCCAAATTACCTGGAATCAGACGAAAATCATAGCAATGTTGCTTGTTTTGTCATCAATTTCAATAATTTTGGGTTCAATTTAAGCAAAAAATAGCAGAGTGAGAGAGAGTGAGAGAGAGTGAGAGATAAAGAGAGTGAAAACTGAGAGAAGAGAGCGAACGGTCCTTTTTAAGCCTGTAAAACAAAAAATAACGGATACAAAAAAAAAAAACTAGCATTAATTGAAACTATTTGGACTTCAAATGATATTTAGGCCTTTTTTCGTAGATATTTTGTTTTGGGCTATTTTTGGTTGGGAAAGTTTATGGACTGACCGTTTGATAATTTTCCATTTTATTTATAGGCGAGGAATGATTTGTACGGGAATGGTTAGAAAGGGTCATATGGTCGAACCCAACTTAGGTTGGATTGAGCTATAATTGATTGATTGATTGATTTACTAGATTTCATTGTCTTTGGCACATATGCCTTGTATTAGCGTGCAAATGACCTGATCGAGGGATGATTTTTATTTTAATCTCAAGTTTTATATCATATTAGCTAGCTATTATAACTATACCAGTATTAGTACCCGCGCAGATGGGCAGACACTGATCATGTCAAATTACGGTCTATGTTATTTGGATTATGTGTAAATAACATTAAAATTTAAACCTTCTAGACAAATATAGATAATTATTAGATATTAATAAAGAAATAGTATGCATAAAAAAAAGACTTACAGTTTCTGTCACGACCCAAAACTCACAGTAGGCCATGATGGCGCCCAACGCTACCGTTAGGCAAGCCAACAATTAAATCAATACGTCAATAGTACATCCAAAATGCATTTCAAAATAATTAAAGATATAAGGAGTGAAAATCGATCATTTTCATAAAAAAGTATAGATGTTATTATTTTAAATGTTCGAATGCGGACGAAATCATCCAGAATCATAACAGAATACAACCATGAGCAAAATCTAAATTCCAAAAACCTGGTGTCACAAGTGAATGAGCATCTCTGGGAAGTACAATATGACTACAACATATGTGTGGAATATAAAATAGATAGGATTAAGCAAATGACTAAGATGGGGACTCCGTGTGTTGCGGATCGTAACATGAAATACAGCTCACCACAAAGTCTCCTCAGCAGCTACACCTATTCACCAAGATGACCACCAAATGTACCTGTCTCAGTACCGAAACAATCAGTGCAGAAGTGTAGTATGAGTACGTAAATCAACACGTACCTAGTAAGTATCTAGCCTAGCCTCGAAGAAGTAGTGACAAGCGGTCAACATTGAAACTTAGTAGTGGTCCAATAAATCAAGTATAATAAAAGCAGACAGGTACGAAGCATGGAAAGTAAAACAATGGAAACATATATAAGTACATAATACGATCCTCAACTGAAGAGTAAATACGAAGTCCTCAATTATCGGATACTTCCTCAAATGGAATACATAATGGTCAACACTGAATAAAAGGTCACATCTCATGTCAAGAAGACCCATAAGTACACTGACTTCTTATCAAAAATATTTTGCATGATTCTGTCGAGGAGAGCGACCCGATCCCATAAAAGGAATGTCATGAATTCATGCGGTGGTGTACGGCCCGATCCCATAATAATCATGTACACTGCTGAGGCGTTCAGCCTGAATAGTGAAACTTGACGGGTCACTGGCCCCACTCACGAATATATGTGTGAGTTATGAATTTTAAGAAACTTTTCGGCCAATTTCGTACAACACGGGAGAAATCCGTAAAAGGAAGTACAATTTCTACTACTAATCAACTAGCTCGACCAAATATCTAAGATAGCAAGTCTGATACCTTACGCAAGTCTAGTCTCAGGAAAAAATCTAAATTAAAGTATTTAAACAAGCAAGAATAACTCAAATGACATAATTAAAGCATGGTGTGAGTTAAAGTCCACTCGGACCTAATCAAAAATCCTAGCATACGCACGGATACTCGTCACCTCATATGTGCGTAGCTCCACAACATATGGCACATAACAAATATAATACCTACGGGGTAAATTTCCCCTCATAAGGTTAGACAGGAGACTTACCTTGCTCCGAAGTCCGATAACCGGCTCCAACGCCTCTCTAGCTCCTCAAACTAATGCCAAACGATCCAAAACTACTCAAACAATGTGCAAACAAATGAAAATATACCCAAAGACTCATAATTTGACAATTAGAAACAATTCCCAACTCTACACGAAAAGTCAACAAAGTCAACCCTCGGGCCCACATGCTCGGATTCCGAAAATTCTCGAAGATAAACATTACTCATAGCACCACGAACTCAAATATATAATTTATTTCCAATTCCATGTCCAATTTTATGGTCAAAATCCAAAATTACCATTTCTAGGTTTCTTTCAAAACCCCACAATTTATAACAATCTTGGTGTTAAAATCCTTATATAATCCACGAATTAACTCACAATGAGTAAGAATCACTTACCTCAAGATAGAGGATGAAAATGGCTCCTCAAAATCGCCCCAACATTGGCCCCAATGTGAGAAAAGAGATAAAAATGCGCCAAGTCCCGTTTGCAACCTTATAATCTGCCTAGGTGAACCATTTTCGTGATCGTGAAAAACCCCTTGCGATCGCGAAGGCCAACCAGCCTCGCCCAGGAAATCCTTCTATGCGAACGTGAGGAGCATCTCGCGATTTGCGAAACTTAACCTGCACAAACCTACACTAACACGAGTCCAGTCGTGCGAACGTGAAGGCCAGAACCTTCAGCCTCAGAAAATACCTTACGCGATCGCGAACCAAGCCATGCGATTGCAATGAACAACCTTCCAAACCCAGGCCAGCCCCACTAACACATTGCATTTGCAACCCTCACCGCGTGAACACAAAGAACAACCTGATCAAGCACTGTGATTGCGACACCCTACATGCGATCGCATATAACAAAGTCTTCACCAGCTCTAACAACCCTTAGCGATCGCGATGCCTTCTACGCGATCGTGAAGCACACACCTGACACTAGAGACCAGCAACATCCAAACAAAGAGAATTGGTCTGAAACCATCGCGAAACACACCCGAGCCCCCCCAGACCTCGTCCAATCACATTAAAAAGTCCCAATACCTTATCCAAACTTATCCAAAGGCTCATTACGCCATGAATAACATCAAAATCATGAATTGGCAATCTAAACCTTCTCTTAACTTTCAAACATTCAAACTTTGCCGAATGCGTCCGAATCACTCTTAGACATTCCGGATCACCACCAAACTTCACGCACAAGTTCTAGTCAATAAAATGAACTTATCCATGGTCCCGAAACACTGCCTGGAGTATGATAACACCAAAGTCCACTCTAATTCAAATTTAGCAAATTTCCAAATCTTCAAAATGCAACCTTCTAATATTAAGAACCCAAATGCTCCCGAACCATTCGATACACAACTCGAACATACGACCAAGTCCGAAATCACCTTACGAACCTTCAAATCCCGATTCCGAGTTCGTTTACTTAAAAGTCAAAACTTGGTCACTTCTTCTAACTTAAAGCTTCCGAATTGAGAATTATTCTTCCAAATCAACTCCGAACTTCCCAAAAATCAAAACCAACTACACATGCAAGTCATAATAAATATAGCGAAGCTACTTAAGGTATCAAATCGCCGAACGACATGCTAGAGCTCAAAATGACCGGTTGGATCATTATATTCTCCCCTACTTAAACATACGTTCATCCTCGAACGTTCCAAGGACCGCTCCAAAGTTTCCACAATCACTACATAACTCCTCGTGCACCTACCCGTGCCATCACAATCCACATGAGCACACTAGCTCAACCCATACTGAAGATCGTTCCTGCTACCTTAGCCCACAAGCCTTAGAAGCAAATTCCAACATCCGGAATTTCCTACAGGGTCTAATTTTTGCATACATACACTGTATCAAACTCCACAAGCTATACCAAACATACAGATACACCTAAGTCATAACCATACGATGCACCGCATAATTCATATGCCCATGGTAATATCTTCCAACCACACTAGCTGCAATTTCCGAACCCTGTATCGGTAATATACCTCATGACACATAAAAATCCTATTCCAAATCTCGAAATACTACAACTATGAAAGAGAGCTGCAGAATCTCATAACCACCCGTCACATGAATAAATCATGGGGTTCTTTCGCTTGACAAAACCATTGCTGCCTTTTGAACAGATTAGTTACATTCCTTCTCTAAATATACATTATACCCATGGGATTGCACTGATTCTAGGTTCAATAATCTCGTCTCACCCAGTACAAGCTGCTCGACCGATAAGCCACATAAAACATCATCTAAAATCTCATACGATGCCATCCGTGTGCAAATGAGGCACAAATCGAATATGACAAGTCAGGAATAGAAGCCCAAGTACTTGAACTATCCAGCACACGTGACAAATATAACCACCGAACGAAATACTATGAACCTATCCCATAGAGGGGAAATAAAACGCACAAAATGGTATAAAGAGTCGTACACAATATCTCACCATTGCAGCGTGCAACCCGATCAACGCATGATATTGTTGTGGTGTGTAATCCGATCCAAACATCATACCCATGGCGGCATGCCACCCAATCCACACATAACACCTAGTAAGGGAATACCCATTGAGCCATAATGCTCATACCCACTTAACACACGTATATCAACCACAAGCATGCCAAGTGCATAAACATAACCCTGGGGAGACAGATAGCACCATGCGCTACAAGAGCCCAAGCACGACTAAGGTGCAATAAACAACCAGTATCTCGAGAGCCATCTCGTTCATATAACACCACATGCTACACAATATCACAATACACATGTGAATAATAAAGCCGCCTCACAACCCACAAGGAATAAAAGAGTAACACATTAAACAGACAGCGACAAAAATAGCATCCACCACGCCCGAAGACTCATCCATAAGCAATGCTATGCTGAATATGCATATCTGATCTAGTGTAGAATGTGCATTGACATTAAGCCTACCAATGGACCTCAAAGCCGATTCCGATCATACTACAATAGGTCAATAACCTTCAAAAGGTCCACAATGACCTTATCCATGACACATGCGATCAACCATCAAATCCGGAACAAACCTCAGCATCTAAAGGAATGGTGCTTCTCGCAGCCATAAATTCTCCAATCTATGACAGCACCGGAATCTCCATACCTAATTTCAATCTCTACCACTTAAATGACTGACACATCACACTTATACAATCATCCCGTGGGAGATTCTCCCATAACTTTCCGCACCAAGTAACAAAATCTACACATCCTTCGCTACCAACTATGCTATTTCTGTAGAGCTACTCAAGAATTCACAAATCAATACATAATGCCTCTTCCACAGAACATTCTCAGGCGGCACTAAAATAGTGCTAGTATACTCTAAAAAACTGAAATCTTCCCCCGCTCCTCTGAGCTCGTGACATCCCTGTCAAAACTGAACCGCAACCTTGATCCTTCGATTCCAATTCCACACCGCTCACTACATCTATCATGCTATTACGCGAGAGTACAAAACTTTTGTCATAAATCCTAAAACACTATGTGAATAAACACTTCATCGGCTGGAAAAATTAATTTCAAAAGAAAATCGCAAAATGCAACTAACTGCCAATAACCACAGAAGACACAACCTCAAGTTATGGCCTAAACTTCCATAATGCTTTGGGGACCCATTTATACATAACCAAACCATATCTCTGAATCAACCAAATTACGGAGACTGCCAAGCTCGCAACATAGCCACGAAACACCTGTATAGCCTTATCGCACCGAAAGAATTGATCATTCCCTTTACCATGCTGATCTAAACCACTACTAAACGGACTCACCTCCTCAATTTCTTTTGAATTACCTTCAGAATTAGTACCTCTTTTTTCTAGCACACAATGTACCTCAATCGAAACTTCTCTTGAGTGACCCCAAATCGCAAGACCACATTGTATCTCTTTATACTCTCCTCATGCACTCAATAATATCTCCAACTGATACGTCCATTCTGAAAAATCTTCTACGAATGCGAAGTTGTTTCTTCCATCTCTCTAACAGTGCAACAAAGACCTAGTGGTAATATAGATATACTCCAAGTCTCTATCACAATCCACTGCAATACTCAATCCTTAGCTACACAACGAACCCGAAAATCCTTAGGCACCGCACTTTAAATCTTGGACCCATTAGAACCCTTGTTGATAGTTGCCCACTCTAAGGTAGTCCCGAATATAAAAACGAAAAAACTAGTGCTCTGTTAGCACACGAATACTCTAAAGAAGCGACCGAATGAATCCTTTCCCTTGTACATCATATTCATAAAGAAATATCAAATCTGAGTCATTCCACATCAATAAGGTGAAATGTAGCACACATCCATCAATTTCCTTTCTCGAATTACCCTTGATATCCCCTTCCCCAGTCTTCACTAATCCACTAGTGTACCAATAACCAGAAACTACAAAGACACGTAACCACGCAACCCAATCATCGACAGTAGGCTCCCCACTTGGCTTTAAGCCAAAATTGTAAAATCCAAGGACCCACAATGACTTCTCCTCCTAGATACCATGATCTCACACCATTACTAAGCTAAATTTCTCACAAGCTCTTGTAACAAATATCATGGCACATTCCAAATTATCAGCCCCAATGCACACTCAGCTACATGACGGTCGCACCATCTTCCTCAGGCAATCTGAACTCGCATCGTAGTACATACCTCCCATTGAATAGAGAGTAGAATTCTTCATAAGAACTTCATCAGAAATCTTGCAACCCTTAACCATCTCACATAGGATAACCCCATTTGTGTAAACTAATATCGACATCCCACAACGATATTGCCATACTGAGCCCACACTTGTCCACCAGCTGTGAGAACCTATTCATTCCATCAACATCAACTGAAGGTCTAACAATACATTTACAACTCGAAGCAATATTGCATCCACAAATGATAATCGAGCATTCACATTCCTCTGCATCCCTAGAAACCTTTTTCGTCACATTTGAACTTCCCAAGTATAGAATCCACAACCTCAAACCAAATACACAGACTTAGTCATTTGTTCACCATGACCCAAATCACACTAAGCTTTCTCAAAGCATACAACTATACTACCACAAAA
Organism: Nicotiana tabacum; assembly: GCF_000715075.1. Lineage (NCBI taxonomy): Eukaryota > Viridiplantae > Streptophyta > Magnoliopsida > Solanales > Solanaceae > Nicotiana > Nicotiana tabacum. The sequence goes on from NC_134088.1 coordinate 47,776,956, forward strand.
TCCATACGATACACTACCACTCCCACTTCGGTTAAACCATCTTCCTAATCACTCTACTCAATCTTTATTGCCCGTCTTAACGTGCTAACAATTCAACCATAGTGAGACATATCCCACCATATCATTTCTCATCATTCGTTGCCAATCATGCCGCTCGAATTCCCGATCCATCTCCGTACCACTTGTCACGATCCAAAATCCCAACCCGTCATGATGGTGCCTAACACACCGGCTAGGCAAGACGAAATATAACAATAAAGAACCAAAACAACAGAATTTGTAGAAATAGCATAAGTCTAAAATCGCAATCTGACAAGATACTGCTAATACAAGATAAATCCCCAGAAACTGGTAAATACATAGTCATAAGCTCTACAACAGAATACAAGTCTGAAAACTATAAAACAATACTATCTGAACTGAAAATAATAGTACATAAGAAAAGATGAGCAAAGACTGTAAGCGAAAAATGCAGCTCTACCTCATCTCTCGATACACAGCTCAACAAGCAATGTTGTTGCTGATAACTGGTACCAACACCTAGATCTGCACAATAAAGTGTAGAGTTTAGTATGAGTGTAACCGACCCAATATACTCAATAAATATCATAAGTAACCTCGGCAAGGTAAAATAAGCAAGATTAATAAATGATACATGCTATAACCTGTACAGTTTCATCAATTTAATAAGTACATAACGAAAATGTAATCAGGTCATAAAGCCTAGAAAGAACCCTCTCTCTATGTGTGTGCAATTACTCAAGGTCATAAATGATATCTACTATAACCTGTACAATTTCATCAATTTAACAAGTACAAAACAATGATGTTATCAGGTCATAAAACATAGAAAGAACCCTCTGTGTGCGTGTGTGCGCAATTACTCAAGTTCTCTGTTCAGCAAATGATACAACATACTAGATGATATGCAAGTAAATCAGGTAATTAACCATTAAAATTGCAAGTAAAGATGAAATGCAAATCCAGACAAAACACTGGCCATACTTTCCTCAATATCCGAGTGTACACCATCAAGAGAGAAACATGAGAGGGTGATCCTAGGGGGATAGATCTGTATGCACATGCTGCACGGATAGCTCACCTGCTACACGGAAAACTTACGTGCTAATAATTTCAATCGCATAGATAAGTCACGTGCTAATAATATCAATAACTGGATCCGCATGGATAACTCACGTGCTGCACAGACAACTCACGTGCTAATAATATCAACCACCCAGCGTGGTCACAGGCTACCGGTCTATCTCATACCATAAAAAAATGAATATATGAGAAAACATGTACATGATCGATGATTATCAAGTTCCATACTCCTAGACTGGTATAAATAACATGCTATAGTGTAGGCATGTGCAATGTGTGCTATCACAGCTAGAACATGCAATTTCATCATGAAATGGCAGTTTATCAGGATCAATCGGGAGAATAACTTCAACGAATCTCAATTATGGTACAAAGAACTCACAGAGGGGTACAAATAAGAGAAAAATCACAGCTTAAAGTTTAATAATCAATTCAAAGCATGTCATAGTGTAAGAACTACCTCGAGCATGAAAATAGTACCCCAGTGCACGCATATGGTCTCAACCCCATACATATGCACCACTCGTAGCACGTAGCTATCACAAATAATTCAGGCAACTAGTGCCTCAACCAAGTTAGATAAGATACTTACCTCAAGCAAGCCAAATCACTCCTCTAACAAGCCCTTCCCGCGTGTATCAATCTCTGGATGGCTTGAATCTAGCCAAAACAACGCAATACCATCAACTAAAGCCATAGGAAGTGATTCCAAAAGTCAAAGCTAAAATCTTTAAGTCAAATAAAAAATTCAACCCTAGGCACGCACCTTTGAACCCGACAAAATTCACAAATTCCGAATACCCATTCAATTACGTGTCCAACCATACTAAAATCATCCAATTTCAACCAAAAATTGATCCTCAAATCCTCAAATTACACTCTCCAATGACATAGTCCAAAAATCTAGAAATTCTATCTTAGATTCATGAAATTTAGGCGTAATAATCAATGGGTAATGAATATCTAACACCAAAATCGAATAAACATCACTTACCTATTCAATTGGGATGAGAAATTCTCCAAATATCGCCTAAGACCGAGTCCCACAATTCCAAAAATGTGAAAACAATGAAAACCCTCAATTTTAAAACACTGCCCCAATTATTCTCGCATCGATGGCCCTCAGAGTCGCATACACGGACTCACCATTGAAGGTGCGAAATTTCATTAACTTCCTGACCTTGCGCACCTACGGTCTAAGTTCTGCACCTACGAGACAGCTTCTGTGGTCGATCACCCACTCCTGCGCATCCGCACCTGTGCAAAATCTAGCGCATCAGAGACCCAGGTGTAACGAACCATTTTCCTTTCACACCCAAACCTTAAGAGGTGCGACCGACACACAATGCCCAGAGGCCCGTGCGAACCGACACGTGCTCTTCCATCTTTTTATTTATAAAAAGTCTGGGTCATTGAGGCCTTCAAGTAACGACTACCAAAATTTAAAATGAGTACAACTGATTAGCAAAAGAAACATTGGCATTTTACACATGATCATCACTACCACTAACATAGTCATATTCGGCCATTACATGTAACCAAACACTAACACTAGTCTGCAAGCCTCTAAGAGCACCAAACGAGTTATATATATTACACAACTTGGTCGGGAAAGGGTCCCACCATACCCAAAACGTTTATGACATCTGCTTTAATACCTATTGACCTTTGAACAACTACTCTGAAGAAGTGGAGAGCAACAACCAATAGCTGAATCGTGCGCCTACTGGGGATGGGCGTCACTTGGTCTATCTGTACCTGTGGGCATGAACACAGTGCCCAAAAAGGAAAGGGCGTCACTACGGTTAATGTATTAAGTATGTAAGACTAAGGAGCACAAATAAATCAGAGTCAAATCATAAGAAATGTGAGTACGTGATTACAACCTGAACACCGAAGAGACGCCACCAGGGGCGTAAATGAAACAGTGGAAAAACTAGGGACCATGGGTCGTTGAGCATGAAAACTTGTGTAAAACCATGCCTCTCATTGGGGCCATACATTGTTTGATACTATACATATATATAAGTGCACTCCATACCCAACCTCATTGAAGACTCGGTCATACCCGGCCTCAGGAGGTCTCGACTGTACCCGATCTCAATAGAACTCGTCTTAGCCAGCCTCAAGAGGACTCGGTAGCCTCACATCACACATCATCGTACCCGGTCACACATGGGCTAGGTAATATCTCATCTCTTATCTCAACATAACCAACTGATTAGTTGTTACACAATAGGTGCCATACCCGGCCGATTGTAGCACGGCTGATACATCTTAAGATATATATATATATATATATATATATATATATATATATATATATATATATCAAGATATATTTATCTAGATAAATATAAGTGCAATGCAATAGCAGTTTCAAAACATAACAACTTTAAACTTTAGAATGAATTATACTCTCCGACAACAGGATACCAACCGGAACAACGTAGACTATAAAAGACATGCTATCAGCAAGGATGTCCAAGAACAAGATAACATCATTGAGAGGACTTAGAACTATTAAACCTTATAGTACATCAGTCATTCAGAAAGAAGGCGATATTTACACTAACTCATGCCAAGAAAGAAGATTGCCCTACATACCTTGTTGGAGATCTAATTACACTCATATAGTGGTTAACTTTGCCTTTAATGAGTCTTCGGAATCAATGCCACCAGACGATAGGGGTTACAGTTACGATTCCACGTTCCTTAAGCGAAATTTTCCCAAATCCAGATTCACCTTTGACTTTGCCTTAATTCACTAGGAAATTCTAAAGGGGCGTGGAGAGTATTTTTAAGGGACTTGTTCTAGTGATACTTCTAAAAATGAAATAGAAAGATCCTTATTATCATTTTATATTGTTACCAAGCCTTTGAATTTTGTCACTTCCACATGCAAAATGGGTCGCCCCACCCCGGTTGCCTCTTTCGGTGGGACCCTTGGCACTGACCTACTCAAACGTGTACCAACTTTTGGCTTCAAACGTTCCTCCAGCTGATTGGCCGTGCTAGAATACACCCTTACCGTGCTTTATTTAAATGTGGGGAGTAACATCACCCCCCCCCCCAATTCGAAACATTCGTCCTCAAATATTGAATCATGTCCCTTAGTGATAGTCGCATTGCTGCCTTCCATAGAGGGGAATAAATAGGGGTATCTATTTTTCATATCCTCTTCTGCTTCCCACATCATTTCTTCCTTATTCTTATTCCTCCAAAGTACTTTAACTGAAGCCACTACTTTAGTTTGCAGCTTACAGATCTGTTGATCTAAGATGGCTACCGGAATTTCTTCATAAGATAGGTCTTCTGTAACTTGGATATCTTCAATAGAGGTAACACGGGATGGATCACTTAAGCACTTTTGGAGCATAGACATGTGGAATACCATATGTACTGCTTCGAATTCCGGGGGAAACTCAAGCTTATAAGCCACATGATCGACTTTCTGTATGATTCAATATGGTCAGATATACCGGGGGTTGAGTTTACCTCTTTTTCCAAATCTCATCACGCCTTTCATAGGTGATACCTTCAAGAACACTAGTCTCCTATCGCGAACTCCAAATCTCGCCGCCAGTTATCCTAGTAAGATTTCTATGTGCTTTTGGGGTCCAACAATCAGTTTTGAACTAGCTTCATCTTCTCTACAGCCTGTTATACCAGCTCTGGCCCCAATAACTTTGCTTCGCCCACTTCAAACCAGCCAATAGGAGATCTGCATTTTCTCCCATATAAGGCCTCATATGGTGCCATTTTAATATTGGCATGGTTGCTATTGTTGTAAGCAAATTCTATGAGTGGCAAATGACCCTCCCAATCTCCTTTGAAGTCTAAAACACATGCCCGTAGCATGTCCTCGAGCGTTTGAATAGTGCGCTCGGCTTGGCCATCGATTTGTGGATGGAATGCTATGCTAAGGTTGATCTTTGCTCCCAATAATGTTTGGAATGATCTCCAAAAGTTAGCTGTAAACTGGGCACCTCTATCTGATATGATGGAAACCAGAACCCCACGAAGTCGAACTATCTCCTTAATGTATATCTTAGTGTAATCTTCAGATGAGAAGGTAGTCTTAACTTGTAGAAAGTGAGCTGACTTGGTGAGTCGATTCACGATAACCCATATAGAGTCAAACTTTTAGCATAATTGGGGTAACCCGGTAACAAAGTCTATACTAATCACTTCCCATTTTCAGGTCAAAATTTCCATATTCTGCAGCAACCCTCCCGATTTCTAATGCTCAACCTTGACTTGCTGACAATTTGGACACCGAGCGACGTATTCAGTGATGTCCCTCTTCATGCCGTTCCACTAGTATAGTTGTCAAAGATCGTGGTACATTTTAGTTGACCCCGGATGAACAGAATATCGGGACCAATAAATCGCTGCCATGATCTTCTCTTGAAGTTTCCCTGCATCGGGCATACACAATCGGTCCTTGTGTCTAAGGATACTGTCGTCGGATAGCTCAAACACTCGCTTCTTTTGAGATGGAACGCTTTCCCATATTTTCACCAAGGCAGGATCTTCAAATTTTCGTGCTTTCACTTCGGCCACTAGTGACGATTCAACAACATTTCGAACTATGACTGCTCCGCTGCCGGTATCAAGAAATCGCAAGCTTAAGTATGCCAGTTGGTACAAGTCTTTAGTCATCTCAAACTTTTGCTTTTCCACATGTCGTAGACTACTCATGGACTTCAGACCCAGTGCATCACCTACAATGTTTGCTAGCCCGGGTGGTATAAAATGTCAACATTGTAGTCCTTTATCAATTCAAGCCACCTTCGCTGCCTTAGATTTAATTTTTTTTGCTTGAATATGTACTGCAAGCTCTTATGGTCAGCGAATACATCAACATGTACTCCGTACAAGTAATAACGCCATATCTTTAAGGAAAATATAATAGCTACTAGCTTTGTTAATAGAGCAGCTATAGAGGAGAAATGTTTTACAAACCTTCGATAGTAACTGGCTAAGCTCAAGAAGCTGCGTACTTTGGTCGGAGTAGTGGGTCTTGGCCGACTCTCAACTGCTTCAATCTTTTGTCTATCGACCTTGATACATTTGCTGGATACTATGTGCCTAAGAAAGAGCACCGAGCTCAGCCAAAACTTGCATTTGGGAAACTTGGCGTGCAACTTGTGATCCCGGAGCATGCGTAAAACCATCCGCAAATGTTCTGTGTGCTTTGCCTCAGATTGAGAATACACTAGGATATCATCTATGAACACGATCACAAAAATATCCAGATATGGCCTGAATACTCGATTCATAAGATCTATGAAGGCCGTTGGTGCATTGGTTAGGCCAAAGGACATAATAAGAAACTTGTAATGGCCATATCACGTCCGAAATGCTGTCTTCAAAATATCTTCTTCCTTGATCCTTAACTAATGGTAATCAAATCTGAGATAAATCTTCGAAAAATACTTAACACCTTGCAATTGATCAAACAAATCATTTGATTTTTGGAAGCGGATACTTGTTCTTGATGGTTACCTTATTCAGGTGTTAATAATCAATACAGATCGTTAAAGAGACATCTTTCTTTCGAACAAATAACACTGGGGATCCCCACGGAGAGGTACTGTGTCAGATAAATCCCTTTTCAAGAAGGTCCCTCAACTGATCCTTTGATTCCCTCAACTTGGAAGGAGCCATCCTGTGCGAGGGAATTGACCTCGGGTATGTATTGGGTGGTACGCCAATATCAAACTCATTCTCCCTCTTGGGTGGAATACCCGGGAGCTCATCGGGGAACACATCTAAGAATTCACTTGCGACCAGTACCAATTGAAGTGTGGGAGGCTTTGCCTATGTATCTTGCACCCGCACCAAATGATAGAAGCATTCTTTCGTGATCATCTTTCGGGCTTAAGGTAAGAAATAAACTTCCCTTTTGGCACTGCAACATAGCTCTTCCATTCGATAGCAGGTCCTCTTGGTAATATATAATAAACAATTTTCTTCCAACAATCCACTATAGCATAACAAGAGGTAAACCAGTACATGCCCATGATGACATCTATCATTTCCAATTCATTCAGATCGGCCAAGGTATGGTGATCATGAATCATCATATCACAACCTCGATACACCCGCCTAACTACCATGGATTCGCCCACGGGAGTGGACACTTAGAATGGTTGACGTAGCATTTCAGGTTTCTTAGCACAATTATTAGCAACAAATAGGGAAATGTACAATAATGTGGATCCTAGATCTATCAGAGCATACAAATTAGGGTAGAACACATATAGTATACATGTGACAACATCAGGTGATGACTCTAAATTCTGACGACCTGATAATGCATAGATGTGATTCTATTATTGCCCAACCAGGATAGAAATTCCACTTCTACCTCTACCTCTGGCCAACAACAGCTGTATACCTTGCTCATAAGGATGCGCTGTTGATGAAGATGCTGTTGCAGATCCCATTTGTGGTATCACGCCATCCACATTTTTTGCTGGGGAAAAACGCATGATCTGACCGGGCTGCCCATAATAATAGCACAAATCTGAACCGTGATGGCAATGCCCAAAATAATTCCTCTTACACTGACCACAATGCGGCACCAGGGGCCTCATCTTACCTGGCCATCCACTAAATTGCGAGCTCTGACCTTAGGGATTATGACTCTGAACAGAATAAGTGATCCGACCACAACTCTGATCCTGAAACTATGACGTTGCACTTGTCGCCGGATGACATGGCCGTCCAGTAAACGTGGGTCTAAACTCACCTCGTGACTCTCCCATATCACATGCAGACTGGGCTCTCTTATGTTGGCCCCGATCATGCTCTCGAGTAGCTCACTGTTGCTTTTTTAGATCCTCTAAGTTCTGCACATAGGCTTGTATACGAGAAATGTCCATATTCGGACTCAAAGAAGCAGTGGTGCATTCATTGATCAAATATGGTCCTAGTCCACCCACAAATCGATGTACTCTATAGCTCATCTCTGCTACAATTAAAGGAGCATACTTGGCCAAGGAGTAAAATTGCATGTTGTACTCTCGAACCCTCATGTTACATTATTCCAACCATAAGAGTCCATCTTACTTAGCTTGGAGGAGCTCAATAGGCAAATACTGGTGTAGGAAGGTGTCACGCCCCAACCTCGTAGAGCGCAACCGACGCTCAACCGAGATACCTCAGTCAAGCAAGCCTATACAATGCTTTCTACCCAAACTCACCCGCGAACAAAGAGAAGATATATTTCATTAATTAGACAATGAGAGGTCATGTGAACAACACCATCTCATTACCAGTAGTTATATAATTTTTAAGTCTCAAAATACATACACTTTCATAGTTTGAAGTGGAACACGTGATACAAATACAACACCATTAGTTTAACTTTCCCAAAACAAAGATACAACCCATACTATGTCTACGGAGCCTCTAATAGATACAAAAGAGTAGTATGATGGTGCTGGCAACAAGGCTCCGTCTATACCTCAAAACACTATACATAGAAGACAAGAGATACAAGACCCGAGAAGAAGTGGGGCTCACCAATTCAGCTGAGGAGAGGGTGTACTGCTATCACTGATCAAGGCCGCCTGCTGTGGAACCGCCTGAATCATTAAAGATGCAGTGCCCCCGACGAAGGGGACGTTAGTACATATGGACTAGTACTAGTATGTAAAACTAAACACCCTCTCAATAGAACGAGTAACCGTAAAATGAGAAGGAAACATGGAATCAATGAGAACCTCAAATAATTTTAAAGTGTCAAGTTAGGAGAAAGATAAATTTCAAGTAAGTTTCAATAGTTTTGCGTTGGGAGATCTCAGGCCGATCGGCTAAGCCATCTAACCCGAGACATCCACTCACAACACCACCATGTGCGCGAAACGGTGTTCGATCTCAGCCCGATCGGCTAAGCCGTATCACCACAATGCCGTGTGGGTCGACATCACATCACATCTCGCTAGCAATCATCTCATCCCATTTAAGGGGAAATATCTCAACACATCAATCTCATCCCATATAAGGGGAAACAATCTCATCACATCAACACGGGGATTTTACCCCTCAATCACTCCTACAACGGCACGTGTAGGTTCAGGGTTAGGTTATTTCAACCTACCCTTCCTCGATGACTAAACGATACTCCCAAAACATTTTTTATTTAAAGGATTTTCAGCTCATTTCATAAATTTTCACACATCTTTCCATTTCATTGGCACTAGTGGCCACAATTGTAATATCATTCTCAGCAAGTCGGCCGTATTTCATATTTCATACTCACCCCCATAACGTTCAAGCATCGTCATGGATTATAAACAATAAGGGAATTCAAATCAATACTTTAAGTGTATTTATGAGAAATAAGAGTCTTAATCACATTGAGTTCCTCTTCCACAATTAGGCATACTAACTTGCAATTGAAACATGATTTTTAAATCACAACACCATTAATACATTGGTTATACTAGATTACATTCTCGGAGGGAATCATGATATGATTGGAACATTTGGAGCATACTTTGAGTACATACATATTTCAACACAACACCTATTTAGAATAGTCAAATTTAGTAGGAAGAGCTCGGAACACGAGAAATAAGAAATTGAACCAATCATAATCGCTAGTTACGAGGACATCCTCGAATTCGATTTTTACAAGAGGAGTTTAGCCAACATACCTCGCTTGAGCTTTCCCTTAAATTACTACAACATTCCAAAAATCCTAGCGACTTCAATCTATTAGAGACATGACAAATTTGAACCACAATTAGGAAGATACTCGGGGATTCAGCTCATTTGAGCATTTTATCGACCACTAGGTGTACATTATGATTTCAAGGTTCTTCTATGGTGGATTCCTTCATCCCAAAACCAATGTTTACCCATTTGAGCTCAACAACCTTCCCACAACCCTCGTTGGTGCATGCATGCATAAATAACACTCTCATACTCAAGAATCACACTCCCCATTACCCATCTTCTACCCCAAACTGGAAATTGAAGACTAGAATATGGAACCTTACCTCTTGGATGCAGACCTTGCGAGTTTTCCTTGTTGGATTTCAAAGCTTGAGCAAGGGTTGATGAACAAAGTACTTGGGGCTTCCTCCTCTCTCTCTAAAACACTCCCCTCACTCTAAAATGGCAGGATTTTGCCTTCTAAATGAGACCCAATGGCTTTTAATCAAACGGATCCTCATAACTCAACTCTGCGATCGCAGAGTGCACCTCAGATCAAGTCTGCGGCCCGCAAAATGGACCGCAGAAATTGTCCCAAAAAGTGGGCTAGCCTGGTCCAGTCTGCGGCCAGGTCTGCGGCCTGCATATCAGTTATGCGGCCATAGAATGAACCGCAGAATCTCCCTCCGTAAATCTTCATGCTGGTTCTGCGACGGATATGCAGCCCACGAAATGATTCTACAATCCGCGGAGTAGTTCTGCAGTTGCATAATGGACCGCATAAATGCCTTGTTATGCAACAATGTTTTTTCAACTCCCCAATGCACTGTTCAACCCAAAAGCCCATATCTACAATCATCAAACACATAAGCCTACCTTGGTATCACAAAACCCCGGGTTCTAGGTGAAATTTTATAAGGCCTCACATCCTCCCCCACTTAGGATCATTCATCCTCGAATGAGGGTCCAAATCCGCCATTAGCATTCAATGTGACCCAACTGTTACTTCACACACCAGTAGTTCCAAATTTTGACTAACTCCCTAAATTTCCAGAAATTTCGGCGGAGCTTCCCCTATAACTGGGCCTATCCACCTATCAGAGGATCCCAAAAAAAAATTCCTAGCAATGTGTATATAATACAACGATGTAACATAACATGGAAACAACATTGACCACAATGCCATAAATGTTATATTACCAACAGAATCATCCTTACCACAAACGGTACAAGTGAAACATAATTCATAGAAGGTAAACTCTTAACATTTTCATATAACACAACTACCTAAATACATAGTTATTCAAACAAATAAGGGTACTTCCTCTTCATCTCTTCCTCGGCCTCCCAGGTGGCCTCTTCAACCTGTTGGTTTCGCCATAGCTCTTTCCCAGATGCAATTTCTTTTTTTCTTAGCTTTCAGACTTGCCTAACAATAATGGCAACTGGAATCTCTTCACGAGTCAATTATTCACTAACAGCAATAGTCTCAACTGGAATGATGAGTGCCGGGTCTCCAACTGCATTCTTCAACATAGATATATGAAATACCGGGTGCACCAGAAATCTCTGGTGGTAGCTCAAGCCTATAGGCCACCTGACCAATCCTCTGAATGATTCTGTACGGTCCGACATACCTCATACTCAATTTCTCTTTCTTACCAAATCGCATTATACCCTTCATGCTGGAACCTTCAAGAATACGCAATCATCCTCCTTGAGCTCCAAATCCCTACGACGAACATTCGAATAGGATGTCTGACAACTTTGGGTAGTTTTCAACCACTCCTTAATGATCTTAACCTTCTCCATTTTTTGATACATGAGGTATGGCCCTATCAACTCTGCTTTCCCACTCTCGAACCACCTAACGGGAGATCTATATCTCCTACTATATTAAGCCTAGAATGGTGCCATCTGAATGCTAGCATGGTAACTGTTGTTGTAGGCAAATCCTATGAGTGGAAAATGATCATCCCAACTACCCTTGAAGTCAAGAACACTAGTGCGCAACATATTCTCGAGTGTCTGAATAGTCCGCTCTGCCTGCCTGTCGGTCTGTGGATGAAAGGTTGTACTAAGATTCACCTGAATACCCAAACCTTGCTGAAACTTCTTCCAAACATTAGCCGTGAACTATGCCCCTCGATCTGAGATAATAGAAACTGGAGTGCCATGCAACCTGACTATTTCCTTGATATACAACTGAGCATACTGTTCCGTTGTGTCGGTAGCCTTAACAGGTAAGAAGTGTGCTGATTTCGTGAGTCGGTCCACAATTACCCAAATCGAGTCGAACTTGCGAGGGAGTCCCATCAAAAAGTCTATATTGATCATCTCCCATTTCCACATTGGAATTTCTATGTTCTTTGCCAACCCACCGAGACTTTGGTGTTCGGCCTTCACTTGCTAATAATTTGGGCATCTTGCCATTAGGTCCGCTACATTCCTCTTCATATCATTCCACTAGTATACTTCCTTAAGATCATGATACATCTTTGTAGAGTCTGGGTTCACGAAATACCTAGAAGTGTAAGCCTCGGTCATGATTCTTTCCCCGAGACCATCTACATTAGGAACACATAATCGCCTTTAGTACCTTAGTGTACCATCATCCATGCCAATAGAAAAATCCATAGTCTTATGTTTATGAATCCCTTCCTTCAACTGTACCAGCAACGGATCATTATATTGTTTCTCCTTGACTTCCACAACAAGCAAGATTCAACCCTATTTTGTACAATTACCCCTCCTTCACTAGATTCCACAAGACGAACTCCCAAACTAGCTAACCGATGAACTTCCTTGGCCAACGGCCTTTGATATGCCTCCAAGTGAGCCAAACTACTCATAGATTTCAGGCTAAGAGCATTCGCCACAACATTATCCTTCCCCGGATGATATAAAATATCGATATCGTAGTCTTTGAGCGACTCAAGCCATCTTATTTGCCTTAGATTCAATTCCTTCTGTTTGAAAATATATTGAAGGCTCTTATGGTCCGTGAATATATCCACTTGGACCCCATACAAATAATGACGCCAAATCTTCAATGCAAAAACCACCGCCGCGAGCTCTAAGTCATGTGTTGGATAGTTCTTCTCATTATTTTTGAGTTGCCTAGAAGCATAAGCGATCACCTTGCCATGTTGCATCAATACACACCCAAGTCCGATCCTTGAAGCATCACAATATACTACAAACCCATCTGTACCCTCTGGTAGGGTCAACACCTGTGCCATGGTCAATCTTGATTTCAACTCTTGGAAGCTCTTTCACAAGCATCTGACTATTGGAACTTAACCACCTTCTGAGTCAATTTAGTCAACAGAGAGGCAAGAGTAGAGAACCCCTCCATGAACTTCCTGTAATACCCAACTAAGCCCAAGAAACTACGAATCTCTGTTGGAGTTGTAGGTCTCACAGCTATGATCTTCTGAGGATCAACCTTAATTCCTTCTCTGTAGATGACATGACCCAAGAATGTGACAGATCAAGCCAAAATTTACAAAAAACTTCGCATACAACTTGTGCTGATATAGAGTCTGTAAAACTGCCCTGAGATGATCGACATAGTCCTCTCGACTTCGTGAATATACAAGAATATAGTCAATGAACACTATCACAGAGGAGTCAAGGAAAGGTTTGAAGACTCGATTCATAAGGTCCATGAAAGCTGCCAGGGCATTTGTTGGCCCAAAAGACATCACCAAAAATTCAAAGTGCCCATACTGGGTTTTGAAAGCTGTTTTCAGAATATCCTGCTCCCTGATCTTCAATTGGTGATACACAGATCTTAAATCAATTTTGGAGAAGTACTTAGCACCCTACAATTGATCAAACAAGTCATCTATCCTTGGCAGCTGGTACATATTCTTGATTTTGACCTTGTTGAGCTGCCAGTAGCCGATACACATCCTCAGTGACCCATCTTTCTTCCTTACAAAGAGACCCGGTGCGCCCTAAGGTGACACACTCGGCCGGATGAAACTCTTCTCTAACAAGTCCTTCAACTGCTCTTTTAGTTCCTTCAATTCTGCAAGTGCCATTCTATAGAGTGGAATAGGTTGCGTGTCTAGCATCACATCGATTCCAAAATCAATCTCCCTGTCTGGTGGGATCCCAGGGAGCTCATCATGAAAGACCTACGAAAATTCATTCACCACTGGCACAGACTCAAGTATAGGTGCCTCAGCGTCGGTGTCTGTAATCGGACCAAATGGTAAATACACCCCTTGCTGATCATCTTCGAGGCCCTAAGTTAATAAATAAACCTACCCTTCAGCATCACATCATCCCCTTTCCATTCAATAACTGGTTCATTTTGAAATTCAAACCTAACGGTTCTGTTTTGGCAATCAAGCTTAGAAAAACATGAATGATGCCAATCCATCCCCATTATTACATCAAAATCAACCATCCCCAATTCAATAAGATCAGCCATGGTATCCCGACCATGCACCATGACAACACAATCCCTATAAACCCGCGTGGCCATAATACACCCACCAACCAGAGTAGATACAGAGAACGACTCATGAAGCTATTCTGGTTGTATCCCAAAATCCATAGCAACATAAGGAGTGACATATAACAAAGTGGAACTGGGATCAATGAGGGTATATACATCATGAGATTGGAAAGTCAATATACCTGTGATAACATCTGGAGAAGCCTTTAAACTCTGTCGACCCCTCATATCATAGAAACGACCGGGTCCTCCCGAACTCTGTGCACCACCCCTAGCTACACCACACCCTGTAGATGCTGGAATGCCTCGAGCTGGAGAAGGAGCTACGGATGTAGTAGTTGCAGAGCTGGCTGGCTGTGCCGTACCCCTGCCCACGCTCTGGCGGGATGAACGACAATCCCTCTGAATGTGACCCCTCATACCACACCCATAGCATGTGGTTTGGTCCATGAAGCAGGACCCAAAATATATCTTTCCACACCTAGGGCATGAGGGCCTCCGCTGCTGCTGGAATCTCCCTCCAGGCCGACCCTGCTGGTAGGATCTCCTGTTGCCCTGACTCGGCCTGAAACAGCCTCATTGCTACTGACCGGGCCCGGATGGTTGTGCACTTACCGAAGACTAAGCAAATGACTAGGATGACCCTCCCCTAAATATTGATGACCTTCCACCACCACCACCATAAGAACTACCAAAGTTGCCCGCTGACCGGGCTTGAGCAAATTCCACCATCTTTCTATAGTTCATATCAGAATTCAAGGCAACTATAGAGGCCTCATTAATAACCAAAGGGCTGAGACCCTGCACAAACCGGCACATCCTCCATAATGGGAAACATGTAGATGGCATACTTGGACAGGCGCATGAACCTCATATGATACTCCCACACATTCATGCTACCTTGTTTCAGGCATTCAAACTCAGTGGAATGGGCTACCTTTGTCTCGGCAGGCAAGAAATGATCAATGAAGGCGTTGGCAAACTCATTACACCTCACCGGAGGGCTCCCCTCCTCACGGGACTCCTCCCACATATCAAACCATGAATAGGCTACCTCTTTCAGGCGATAAGTGGCCAACTCCACTTCCTCCGTCTTAGTAGCACGCATTACTCAGATAGTCTTGTGCATCTCATCAATAAAGTCTTGGGAGTCCTCCTCAGGATTAGGACCCGTGAACACTGGAGGATCCAACTGAAGAAACTTGTTCACCCTGGAACTAGCAGAATCCCCTTGGTAGCTGGAAGAAGTAGGTGCAACATTCGATCTCTGGGCCTGTGAAGCCACTATCTGAGCCAACATCTGTATGGCTCCCCTAAGGTCCCCATCAGAAACACCACGACCGGAAGCTGGGAAGAAGGTGGAATAGTTGCTCCCTCAGTAGGAGTAGGGATTGGTGCAGTTTGAGCAGGAGTAGTAGAGTCAGGTGGTGTATTAGTTGTGGAATATCCACACCCCTCGGGTGCTCAACCACATTATCAGGTATAGAATCAACTACCACTCCTGGGGTGGCATTGGCTCCTTGGCCAGTTCTCGATTTCTTCATAGGCTCCATATACTGAAAATTAGAGCAACGTACGAGTTAGAGGAGGAAACGTCTTACAATCATCTTTATCGCACGATCTAGAACATCAAAGATGGGTGACATTCCTAAATGCCCAAGTAGCCTCCTAATTATAGTTCTGATAAAAAACACACCTGATGTGCCGTAGAAATGCGACATATTTTATACTAATTACATAGACGTTAGCTCATCTTTTAAAGCATTATAAGTCATTTCTTATGTAGTTTTGGCATTTTGCAAGAAACCGGACTTGAAGAACCAAGAATAGGAAAAGGATGACAAAAACTCATGGAAAGGTAGAAATGCGGCAGGTCTGCCACCGAAAAAGTGATGTGCGGACAACAGACCCATCGTAGAGTGAAGCAGACCATCCTAGTATCTGAGAGTCAAATCTGCGATTCACTGTGCGGTCGCACAATTCATATGCGGACTGCATAGTGACCGCACAAATGCAAAAGGCTTTCCTGCGAAGATGAGTTTGCGGTATGATATGAGGCCGCGAAACCAACATGTGGGCCACAGAACCAAAATGCGATGAACAACTGGACAACTCTGTCATCAGATATGCGGTGGCAAAGGGAGATGTGCGGACCGCGAATGCATTATGCAGCCCATTCTGCGGTCGCAGACTTTATATGTAGGGTCATTTTTGTCATGTTTTGTCCATGACTTTTGGATTATTATAAATAGAATGACTAGGGTTTTTGTGGCCCATCTTGTCTGAAAAAGAGGCTATACTTGGAGCATTGAATACACCATTATTTTGGAAGCTTTTGAAGAGAGAATTTAAGGCTTGTCTTCTTTGTAAGCTTTATGACTTTATTTATTACTTTGTTCTTGTATTCTAGTATGAGTAGCTAGCTTTAAATACTAAGGTTGTGGACCCTAAATGGGTGTAATGTTAATAGGTGTTTACCATTGAATATATATATATAATGGTTGGTTGATATTTTTTCATTTCTCATGCTTCATTTATTGTTGATGGTTGCAAATATTGACTAGTGCCATTTTACTCTATCTTTACTTGGAAACGTGGGTTAGGGTTTGGTAGAATTGAATAGCAAGAACTCAAGGCATTAAACCTTGTTTAATAGAATTGCTTAGGGATAAGTGGGTTCTACTTGGCTTAAATTGGTCGTTCTCAATTGTAACTCTTTTATATTTTGGAATTTCATAAAGAGGAAATACTACCTAATTATTGGAAAATATTGGGTAGTCATTTAGGAACCGTTTGCATATCAAAGGACCTTTCATTAGAAATATATCATATTAACACCGATATAATTACATTCCATTGATGAGGACACAACCTTGGTTTTCTTAATCAAATTAATCATATTCTCTTAACAAAATAGTTTTCTTGACAATTCACAATTACAACACTTTTTTTAAACTAACGGAGTAGAATTATGACTTAAGTCATGTTTCACACTACCCAAGTAACCTTTTCACACCTATTCCCTGTGGGATTCGACCCAACCTAGTTGGGTTATTATATTTGACATCGACTGTCTTACACCATTTATTTAGGTGTAATTTGAGCGTATCAAATTTTGGCGCCGTTGCCGGGGAATACAGTTTTGAAATTGCTAATTAGTGTGTGCTTTACTTTACATCTTCTTCTATTCAATCACACTTTGCTTGGTGTCATTAGGTAAACATGGGCAAACCGGACGAAGAGAATGTGTTTGCGGATATAGATGAGTATATTGAGGATACAAATGCCATTGTCTCTCCTAGAGTTGATGCTGCTACCTTCAAAGTGGAACACATTCTAATCCTAATGCTAAAGGCGGATGGGTCTTCCAAAATTCCACTGATGATGACCCTACACAACATCTCAGAAATGTTTTGGGTGTATGTGCAATGCACAAGCAGAATAATGTCTTGGATGATGCCCTAAGGTTGAGTGTGTTTAAGTACTCTTTAACTGGAGAGGCAAGCCAGTGGATCCAAAATCGACTACCTAATTCCATCCACACTTGGCCCGAACTTGTCCGAGATTTCCTAGCAAAATGGTTCCGACAAAGCAAAAAGACCAAGCTTTGGGATAAAATTTTCTTCTTTAAGAAATTATCGGGGGGAACATCTACATGAGGCATGGGATAGATTCAAGCTATATTTGGTGAGGTCGCCGAATCATGGCTTTCAGGATAATATTTTGTTGGAGAAGTTTTACATGGGCTTGGATCCTATGAATCAATCCATAGCCAAATATACGGCAGATGGATCATTTATGGATAAAACATTTGCAAGGACCACACAAATCCTCGACAAAATGGCCGAACATAACCAAACTTGTAACTCGGAAGACACCATAGGTGGAATTGCATATGGTACTCCTTCCTTGAACAACATAATTAAGGAGAACCAAGAAAGAGATCAAGTAATTATCGGGCTTGATACCAATATCAATGTGTTGACAAAAATGCTCACTGAAAGCCAAACAAAGAAAGTGAATATTGTGGAAGATGTGCAACCAATGTCAAATGAGGACTATGAATAAGCAAATTATGTCAACAATTCACAAGGAAGATATCAAAGACCACCCTACCAAGGTTCCGGCCAACCACACCAATGGAGATCTTACCTGCAAGGGCAAGGTAACCAACAATGGCGAAACGACCAAGGTAGTTCAAATCAAGGAAATTGAAGTAATAACAACAACAACTTCTCAAATCGAAGTTCAAACCCCCATGTTCCACTAAAGGGGAAATATTCTAACTCTCCACATTGAAAGGAGAGTTCTTCAAGTGAGTCCAAGTTGGAAAGCATGCTTGAAAGTGTATTGCAAAATCAAGAGAGATCCGACACTTCAATGAAAAATATGACCGACCTTGTGGGTTCTCATACCACATCTATTCAAAAGTTGGAGATGAAAATGAGGGATTTATAAACCCAAAAGGTAGTAGGAGTGGCCCAACTTCTCATTGTATTGCCATTACAACTCGAAGCGGGAAAATACTTTAAGGTAAAAATGAACAAGTAGTCGAAGAGGAAGATTCTGAACAAGAAGTTGAGGCACAACTTGAGGTGCCAAATGTTGTTGCAAATGAAAAACTCCCGAAGAAGGTGAACTCTCAAGTGGTGAGACGTGAAGAGGTTAAGGAAAAGGTAATAGAGGCACCAAAACCTCTAGCACCAATTCCTAGACCTCCCCCTCCTTTGCCTCAAAGACTAGCTAGAAGGGTTGATGATATCAAACTTGAAAAATTCTATGACATTTTAAAACAATGATCGGTGAATATTCCATTTGTGGAAGCATTCCAAGAGATGCCAGGTTTTCCTAAGTACTTGAAGGACTTGATCACTAAAAAGAGAACCACCAAGAATGAAGTGGTGAATGTCACCCACCGGGTTAGTTCCATCATTGCAACAACCGCCATCAAAAAGAAAGAGGACCGGGGATCTTTCGCCATTCCATGCACTATTGGATTGCGTGAGTTTGCTCGAGTCCTTTGTGACAATGGGGCTAGAATCAAATTAATGCCCCTTGCTATTTACAAGCAATCGGGATTGGGAATACCTAGGCCTACAAGTATGAGGTTGCAAATGGCCGACCATTCTATAAAGCGACCGGTAGGAATAGTTGATGATGTGATTGTGAAAGTGGGGAAGTTTTTCCTCCCCACCGAGAAATTGGCACATGCATTCCAGAGCATCTTAGTCATTAATGTTGTTGATGTGGTAGAGGATGCCGCCGAGGTGAAAATGGAAGAGGAATGCCTTGGTGAGACATTGACGGCTATTTTGGTGAATTTTGATTGTGAGCACATGGAAGGATACATGGAATCGGTGAATGCGTTGGAAGGGCTTGGGTCCTACACTTATGCACCAAAGAAGCTTTCTCTTGACTTAGAGAATAGAGTCACCCCCGCTAAGCCTTCAATTGTCGAGCCGCCACAACTTGAGCTCAAGCCACTCCCAGCGCACTTAAGGTATAAATTTCTTGGCCTTAATGAAACTCTACCCGCAATTGTTTCTTCTTTGTTGAATGATGTGCAGGTTAAACACTTGTTGGAGGCCTTTAGGGAGCACATACAAGCTATTTGTTGGACTATAGCGGATATCCGAGGGATTCATGCCGGAATTTGTGAGCACAAGATACAATTGGAGGAAGAGAGAAAACCTAGTATGGAACATCAAAGGAGGTTAAATCCTTCCATGCAAGAGGTGGTGAATAAAGAAATCATAAAATGGTTGGATGCCGGAGTTGTCTACCCCATTGCCGATAGTCCTTGGGTGAGTCTGGTGCGATGTGTGCCAAAGAAAGAAAGCATGACCGTGATTCAAAATGACAAAAATGAACTCATTCTAACGAGGAAGGTGACTGGATGGAGAGTTTGCATGGACTACCAGAAGCTCAATAGTGCTAATTGCAAAGACCATTTCCCTATGCCTTTTATTGATCAAATGCTTGATCGACTAGTAGGAAGGTCATTTTATTGCTTCTTGGATGGTTACTCTGGCTACAACCAAATCAACATATCCTTAGAGGACCAAGAGAAGACGACATTCACATGTCCGTATGGGACCTTTGCCTTCAGCCAAATGCCATTTGGGATGTGCAATGCCCCAGCTACTTTTCAACGATGCATGATGTCAATCTTCTAGGACATGGTGGAGGATTTCTTAGAGGTATTCATGGATGACTTCTCTGTAGTTGGTGATTCCTTTGAGAATTGTCTTGACAACCTTAGGCAAGTTCTCAAAAGATGTGAGGAGACGAACCTTGTGCTCAATTGGAAAAAATGTCACTTTATGGTGGACGAGGGTATTGTCCTTGGCCAAAAGACCTCCTAGAAAGGCATTGATGTTAATCGAGCAAAGATTGAGATAATTTCCATGCTTCCTCCTCCCACTTCGGTCAAAGGTGTTCAGAGCTTTTTGGGGCATGCTGGTTTTTATAGGAGATTTATCAAGAACTTCTCAAAAATTTCAAGTCCCATGTGCAAGCATCTTGAAAATGATGCTACGTTTTAGTTCGATGAGAAGTGCCTCAAAGCTTTTGAGGAATTGAAAGCAAGGCTCACCACGTCACCTATTATTGTCACACCCGATTGGTCTCTTCCATTTGAACTCATGTGTGACGCCAATGGCGAGGCTATTGGAGGATAGATTTCATGGGTCCCTTCGTAAGCTCTTACAGCATGATATATATCTTGGTGGTATTATATTATGTCTCCAAATAGGTCCGAGGCAATTTCCTTGCCGAACAATGAGGCAAGAAGTGTAACTGCCTTCTTGAAGAAGAACATATTTACTCGGTTTGGAACCCAAAGGGCCATCCTTAGTGATGGTGGTTCTCACTTTTGCAACAAAGCTTTTGCCGAGTTGCTTAAAAAATATGGAGTTAACCACAAGATGGGCACCCCTTATCATCCTTAGTCAAGAGATCAAGTTGAAGTCTCCAACCGGGAGATAAAAAATATTATAGCAAAAACTGTTAATGCAAACAGGACCGACTGGTCAAACAATATAGATGATGCATTGTGGGCTTATCGAACGACATTTAAGACACCCATTGGCACCTCACCTTAACGGTTGGTTTTTTGTAAGACTTGTCACTTGCCAGTGGAGCTTGAACACTAATCTTTGTGAGCATTAAAAAAGTTAAATCTTGACCGGGTCAAAGCTGCTAATCTAAGGATGACACAACTCAACGAGATGAAAGAGTTCTGTTTCCATGCCTATGAGAATGCAGCCATGTATAAAGAAAGAATGAAGTCTATTCATGACAAGAAGATTTTGAAGCGGGAATTCAAATTCGGTAACTTGGTCTTACTCTTCAGCTCACGATTGAAGTTCTTTCCGGGCAAACTCAAATCCAAATGGTCTGGACCATTCAAAGTCGTGAGTGTGTCTTCCTATGGCGCTATTGAATTAGAATCCAAGGACGGGACTCGAACTTTCAAAGTAAATGGCCAAAGGGTCAAGTATTACCTCAGAACCATTGAAGAAAGGCAACTGGTAGAACAACTGGATGGTCCTGCACCAATCCCCACCACTGATTAGCCAAAATGGGGGCTACATCATTGTGCCGCAATGTTAAATCAAATTCTTCTTGGGAGGCAACCCATGCGTTGGTAACATTTTTTTGGTTAGATTTTTATTTTGGTAGGTTTATTTGTAAGTGTTGAATAGCTTGACGTGTGTGTTAGAATGAAGGTTACCCAAAATACAAAGAAATAGGATGCAAAGGCATAGGGAAAATTAAGGAAAGCAAGATTCGCTTCAGCTGTTGTTCTGCGGAAACATATGAGGCCGCATAAAGGGTTTGTGGACCGCATAATAGTCGCAGACACAAGTAGAACACCATTCAAATTGAGCCTTAAAAATGCAGAGAAAATTCAACTTCTGCGGCCCGCGGAATTATTCTGCGATCGCAGAGTTGGTCGCACATCTGTTGCACAATACCCAGGTACTAATCCATCGCAAAACACATATACGACCACATAATATATTATGTGATGGTAAGTTCACCGCAAAACAATCAGGTATTAAACCCTATTTCCTTTCTCTCTCATTTCTGTCTATCATCTCTAATTTTACACGCCCATGCACGAAAATAAAACACAAAACAAAAACATAGAGAAAAAAAGGAATTTGTGAAGAAAGGCTCACCTTGCTCACATGATTCACACCAAAGTGCCTTGCTTTATTTTCTGACATCTGGTATGTGACTTTCCAATCCCCCTCTTGCTCAGTTGATTTAAATATTGTTGTATGCTTTAACCCGCCTCATTCTCCCATATCATCCATGTGACCTTTCTCTCTTTACCCTACTTCTTGTCTCTTGTACTGGGAATCGACTTTGGGGGGAAATATGTGCTGTGGGCCGATTAAAATCAGGGGGGTTAGAGTTAGACTTACTAATTTGAGTGTAGGGTTTAGTGATTTTTGGAAATACACAGTGGAAATCGATGGGTGGTACTTAAAATTGATCTAATGTTATTTGTTGGGTAATTATCTCTTGAAATTATGCATTAGCTGTGTAGTATAGAAAACATGAATTGTAAAATGTTATCTGTTGGTGAGTTCTCCACATTTCTTGGTGGAGAAGATGATCTTTGCGGTCCATAGAGTCATCGCATTCTGTATGCTTGGGAGTTTCGTAGAAACCAATTTGTGGTTGAGTCTGCGGCCACAAAAATGGTTTGCGGACCGCATAATGGACACAGACATAAGCAGAATGAAGCTAAGTTCAAAGTTCAAACTGTGACCCATCTACGGTCGCAAACTTGTTCTGCGACCACTTCTGCGGCCCGCATAATTTGTTTTTGCTTCTGCTGATTATATTTTGCGTTGTGGTTTGCGGTCTGCAGAGTTATTCTATGATCGCATAACTATGCGCAGAACATTCTGTGTCTATCATTTCTGTGTCATATGTTATACATGCCCTACCATGTACTAAATCCTCGTTAATTGGCCGGAATGGCACCAAAGAAATCCCTAGCATCGCGAACACCCACCACTCGAGGAAAGAGATGGGCTGCAACTATACGCCTACAATCACAACAATCCCAATGAAAATGGCCTGGCACATCTAGAAATTCATCTGAGCCTACCTCCCAGTTTGAGGAGGAGGAGGCATAGCTTGAACTTGTGCCACCAGTTGACCTCCAGGCCGAAGCACACAGAAAGAGGGGTGAGGATCTCAGGTTTGGGATCACCGGCTCTTGGAATTTGTATAGAGATGGCTTGGAAAAAAGAAAGATCCTCAAAGAAAAGTAGCTGAGTTTGAATGGTCTTAAAGAACACTACCCCCATGTGCTAGAAAACATCCAAAAGAGGGGGTGGGATTTCTTCACGAAGGTTCCATGAGAGTATAACGAGATACTTGTTAGGGAATTCTACGCTGCATATGCTACATCCAGGAACTCAGAATAAAAGAGCAACCGTATATATTTGAACTCTGTCTCAGTACGAGGAGTTGAAATACACTGTGATCCCGACTCAATCAATGATGCATATTCCAAAGATTGGGATCCAAGCATGGCAGAATTTGACGCAAAGATTTCAAATAAGGAATCTGAGCGTGCTTGGGTAGCCTTTGTAATACCCAAGGGAACTCCACCCTGGATTGCACCACGACAGAAGATTAACAAGAGGGATTTCACTCAAGAAGGTCAACATTGGCTAAGCTTTGTCTGTTCTCGTATAATGCCTACGAGA
The DNA here is from genome assembly GCF_000715075.1 of Nicotiana tabacum. Taxonomy (NCBI): domain Eukaryota; kingdom Viridiplantae; phylum Streptophyta; class Magnoliopsida; order Solanales; family Solanaceae; genus Nicotiana; species Nicotiana tabacum. The sequence continues at coordinate 47,800,941 of NC_134088.1, forward strand.
AATGAGACCGACATTAGTCTAGAGAAGGCGATCCTCATTGCTTGCATCATGTCGGGTATCAAAATTGATTTGGGACAGGTTATATTCCCTGAGATTGGGTTCGGGCAAACCAAAAAGAAACCTCGCGCCCTTTCCCGTGCTTAATCCATGCCTATTGTGCAGAAGCAGAGGTTCCTTTGTTCCCCAAACTAGACACAATGATTCTTTGGAGAAGGTGGAAAAAGATCCACTAGAGCAATCACTTACTCTCCCTCCTGCCTCATTTGCTTCAGCATCACCTGCTCCCTCATCAGTGCCAGACACTTCCTCAGCACCAGTTGCCTCCACATCTACTCCCAGACTAGCCACTGCGGCACCACCTATCTCACTGCCTGCACTCTCCAAGCTTGGTCTACTAACACAACATGCCAATGCCAAAGTAGACAAACTGACAAAAGAACTTACATCGCTCATCCGGCAAGCATTAGCCCTGTTCCAAACCTTAGTAAGTGAGCTTCAAAAACAACATCTATCATATGAAGACCGACTCAAGCACTTTAAAGTTCGCCTTGAGAAGATTGAGCGAGGTGGAGTTGGGGATATGCCTCAACTCAAAAAGGATGTAGTTGAGCTCAAGTTGGAGCTGCATAAGATGCAGACACTGGAGTTTGACCTGACCAACCTTCTTTTGGTGGAAGGGGAACAGGGCACTGGCACCTCCCACGTACCCAACCTTGATCAGGATTTCACAAACATCCTGTCAGCTTAGGAGGCACATGGTACTGACATCTCACAAGCTTCGAGTTCAGTTGCACACACCGTTTATCAATCTGATGAGGAATTTGGAGAGTCTCGTGAGAAAATAGATGAGGAGCGGATATTTGAGGAGGGTGATGATCAGAGGGATAACAGAGGCAAGGGGGTTGCCGTTTCTATAGAGGAACTAAGTGAGGAGGAGGTGGATGTGCAGACACCTATCACACACTCCCTTGCAGATATGGTTGGCAGGGCTACCACCATGACCACATAGCCATTATCGGGTGAGGCCAGCAGCTCCCAGGTCCAGGACCCGGCTCTGTAACTGGCGGAGCTTCCTACTTTGGTCTTGGACAACACTGTCCAGTCAAAGGCTCCACCCACTGCCTCCACAATGTCCCGACCCCATGACCACCTCAGATATTCAACCCATTGTTGAGTTAGAGGATCCACCCACTGCCTCCACAGTGTCAGCTTCCGGCCCCACGACCACCTCATATATTTATACCCCTCCAAGCGCCTAGTGCGCCCCAAGAAGCCCCTAAACTTTGATCTTACTTTATCAATGCATTGGGGACAATGCATGCTCTTAGGTTGGGTGTGGGGTAGTCAACTTTTGCAACATGTAGATAAAATCATAGTCTTAATAGTGTAGATTTGTATATAGTAATGAATCCCCCATGGTTTTTCTTTGCCGGGTTCTTTTCGAAGGGTGTAATAGTAGAACCATGGCCATAGCATAAAACGTTTTGACTTGTTTGGTGCTTTTGTTCTAGATTCAAGCATGTGATAATTTTTTGTAGAATAAATTGCACCCTTCAAATTTTATAAATAAACAGTTAGTCATTCTTGTGAAATTGAGGCTTGGTCTTTGACTTTGTGCTTACTTAGAATCTCAAATATTACGTGATGAAGCTTTGAATTGCCTTGTATTCACTTGAGGGCTGAAATTATGCTGATTCGAGCCGTTTATGCATCGTGAGTGGTCAGAATTTGTATAAATAATGCATGTGCTCAACTTGTAATGTCTAGAACTTGCCCAACTGGTTTCTCGATGCAAATCTCAGGTTGATGATTGGGTGTCGAAATTATCTTAGGCTCTCTTTGTGATTGCTAACTAAATTTTGACCAAATTGACCTCCCTGGTGCATTTATTATCCTAGTTATCCCCCACTGAGCCTTTATCCTTTTATTTGGCTACTACATTACCGACCTTTACCCTTTTGTGAAATAATTCCCTCTTTTGAACTTGTCCCTCCTTGAATGTTGAGAATGAGGCTAAAAGCCTAAGTTGGGGGTGTTGGTATTAATTGGGAAATAGTGAAGATGTACATTGTGTGTAGAAGCATATACCTCAAAGTTGTTTATATGAAGATACTCAAGCTCCAAAAGAAAAGCAAAAGAAAATATTTGTATATTTGTATAAAAAAAAATTGTGGAATCTTGCAAATATTAGAGAGTTACTTTGAGGTGGTTCTATGTTGGTAACTAGAGGTCAACAAGGGCTATGTGGTTTAAAAGAGAAGCAAAGTGCAAAAAGAAAAAAACATGCGTGTAGCGTTCAAGGAGGGTACAATCACTATATTCCCAAATATTCATCCAACCTGTCCTGAAGCCTACACTATAACCCTTAAAAAGTCCTTTTTGATCTATAACCAATTGCTCCTTAGGTAGCAATGAGTTAAAATAAGGTCAATCATATGGACTGATATTTGTAGAACTTAGCCTTCTTTCTAAGTGCAAGAGTGTTTGATTGTATCCCCTATACATATTTGTTGAGTTGGGGATTTTCTTTGATGTGAGAATACATGAATAGCAAGATTTAGCATAAGTTAGGCTTCTTGAAGTAGGGTACAAGTGCATATCTAGCTATGGGTAGCACTCTGTCATTGCTCTTGAGGCTCGACGCGCACAAACTGATTATTCGAACTGTTAAATGATCTTTGTCTTCAGAGAAGGGTGAATAAAAGAAGTTACATGCTTGTTAGCTAATAGTCAGCACCTCCATAGTCACTGCTTGAGGGAAAGCAAGAGTCTAAGTTGGGGTGTTGATGTGCCGTAGAAATGCGGCACTTTTGATACTAATTACATAGACTTTAGCTCATCTTTTAAAGCATTATAAGTCATTTCTCATGTAGTTTAGGCGTTTTGGAGGAAACTGGACTTGAAGAACCAAGAACAGGAAAAAGATGACAAAAACTCATAGAAAGGTAGAAATGCGGCAGGTCTGCAACCGTAAAAGTGATGTGCAGACCGCAGACCCATCACAGAGTGAAGCAGACCATCCCAGTATCTGAGAGTCGAATCAGCGATTCATTGTGCGATCGCACAATTCATATGCGGACCGCATAGTGATCGTATAAATGCAAAAGGTATGAGTTTGCGGTACGATATGCGGCCGCAAAACCAATATGCAGGCCGCAGAACCAAAATGCGATGAACATCTTGTCTAAAAAAGAGGCTAGGGTTTTTGTGTCCCATCTTGTCTGAAAAAGAGGCTACACTTAGAGCATTGAATACATCATTATTTTGGAAGCTTTTGAAGAGAAACTCTAAGACTTGTCTTCTTTGAAAGCTTTTTGACTTTATTTATTACTTTGTTCTTGTATTCTAGTATGAGTAGCTAACTTTAAATACTAATGTTGTGGACCTTAAATGGGTGTAATGTTAATAGGTGTTTACCATTGAATATATATATAATGGTTGGTTGATTTCTATTTATTTCTCATGCTTCATTTATTGTTGATGGTTGCAAACATTGACTAGTGCCATTTTACTCTATCTTTACTTGAAAAAGTGGGTTAGGGTTTGGTAGCATTGAATAGCAAGAACTCAAGGCTTTGAACCTTAGTTAATAGGATCGCTTAGGAATAAGTGGGTTCTACTTGGCATAAATTGGTTGTTCTTAATTGTAACTCTTTTATATTTGGGAAAATCATAAAGAGGAAATACTACCTAATTATTGAAATATATGGCAGTCATTTAGGAGCCATTTCCATATAAAAGGACCTTCCATTAGAAATATATCATATTAACATCGATAGAATTGCATTCCATTGATGGGGACACAACCTTGGTTTTCTTAATCAAATTAATCACATTCCCTTAAGAAAATAGTTTTCTTGACAATTCACAATTACAACAATCTTTTTAAACTAACGGAGTAAAATTACGACTTAAATCAAGTTTCATACTACTCAAATAAACTTTTCACACCTATTCCCTGTGGGATTCGACCCCAACCTAGTTGGGTTATTATATTTGACATCGACTGCCTTACACTATTTATTTAGGTGTAGTTTGAGCATATCAACACCGATAAGAAGGACTCTACTAGACACGGCTTCGAGACATCCTAGGATACTTTAAAAACGTTAGGCTCTGATACCAATCTTGTCATGCCCCGACCTTGGGGAGTGCGACCGGCGTTCAATCGAGATACCCCAGTCAAGCAAGCCTATACAATGCCTTCTACCCAAACTCACCTGCAAACAAAGTGAAGATATATTTCATTAATCGGATAATGAGAGGTCATGTGAACAACACCATCTCATTACCAGTAATTACGACATTTATAAGTCTCAAAATACATACACTTTCATAGTTTGAAGTGGAACATGTGATACAAATACAATACCTTTAGTTTAACTTTCCCAAAACAATGATACAACCCACACTATGTCTACGAAGCCTCTAGTAGATACAAAAGAGTAGTATGATGGTACCGGCAACAAGGCTCCAGCTATACCTCAAAACACTATACATAGAAGACCAGAGATACAAGACCCCGAAATGAAGTGGGGCTCACCAAGTCAGCTGAGGAGAGGATGTACAGCTATCACTGATCAAGGCCGCCTGCTGTGGAATCACCTGCATCCATTAAAGATGCAGCGCCCCCGGCAAAGGGGACGTTGGTACATATAGAATAGTACTAGTATGTAAAACTAAACTCCCTCTCAATAGAACGAGTAACAGTATAATGAGAAGGAAACATGGAATTAATGAGAACCTCAAACAATTTTAAAGTGCAAAGTTAGGAGAAAGATAAATTTCAAGTAAGTTTCAATAGTTTTGAGTTGGGAGATCTTTAGTAATGATACACCACCGTGCTAAAAAGCACGGAGTCCGATCTCAGCCCGATCGTCTAAGCCATCTCACCCTAGACATCCACTCATAACACCACCATGTGCGCGGCATGGCATCCGATCTCATCCGGATCGGCTAAGCCGTCTCACCACATTATCGTGTGGGTCGACATCACATCACATCCCGCTAGCAATCATCTCATACCATTTAAGGGGAAATATCTCAACACATCAATCTCATCCCATATAAGGGGAAACGATCTCATCACATCAACACGAGGATTTTACCCCTTAATCACTCCTACACCAGCACGCGTAAGTTCGGGGTGAGGTTACTTCAACCTACCCTTCCTCTGTGACTAAACGATACTCCCAAAACATTTATTATTTAAAGGATTTTCAGCTTATTTCATAATCTTTCACACATCTTTCCATTTCATTGGCACTTGTGGCCACAATTGTAATATCATTCTCAGCACGTCGGTCGTATTTCATATTTCATACTAACCTCCATAACATTCAAGCATCATCATGGATTATCAACAATAAGGGAATTTCAAATCAATACTTTAAGTGTATTTATGAGCAATAAGAGTCATAATCACATTTAGTTCCTCTTCCACAATTAGGCATACTAACTTGCAATTGAAACATGATTTTTAAATCACAACACCTTTAATACATTGGTTATACTAGATTACATTCTCGGAGGGAATCATGATATGATGGGAACATTTGGAACATATTTTGAGTACATACATCTTTCAACACAACACATATTTAGAATAATCAAATTTAGTAGGAAGAACTCGGAACATGAGAAATAAGAAATTGAACAAACCATAATCGCCTTTTACGAGGACATCATGGAATTTGATTTTTACAAGAGGAGTTTAGCCATCATACCTCCCTTGAGCTTTTCCTTAAATTATTACAACGTTCCATAAATCCTAGCGACTTCAATCTATTAGATACATGACAAATTTGAACCACAATTAGGAATATACTCGGGCGTTCAGCTCATTTCAGCATTTTATCGAACACTAGGTGTGTATTATGATTTCAAGGTTCTTCTATGGTGGATTCCTTCATCCCACAACCCAATGTTTACCCATTTGAGCTCAACAACCTTCCCACGACCCTTGTCGGTACATGCATGCATAAATAACACTCTCATAGTCAAGAATCACACTCCCCATTACCCATATTCTACCCAAACTCGAAATTGAAGACTAGGGTATGGAACATTACCTCTTGGATGAAGACCTTGCGAGTTTTCCTTTTTGCATTTCAAAACTTGAGCAAGGGTTGATGAACAAAGTACTTGGGGCTTCCTCCTCCTCTCTCTCTCTAAAGCACTCCCCTCATTCTATAATGGAAGATTTTTTCCTTCTAAATGAGACCCAATGGATTTTAATCAAATGGGGTCAGGTTATAAAAATCAGAAAATGGACCCTCCGAACTCAACTCTACGGTCGCAGAGTGCACCACAGATCAGGTCTGCGACTCGCAAAATAGACCGCAGAAACGATCCCAAAAACTGTGTTGACTTGGTCTCCCTCCTAAAATCCTCATGCTGGTTCTATGATGGTTGTGCAGCCAGCGAAACATTATGTGGTCGCATAGTTGACCGCAAAACAACCTCCAAAATTGGCCCATTTTTCTGCTTCACTCCGCGGCAGATCTGCGGAGTAGATCTGCGGTCGCATAATGGACCACATAAATGCCATGATTTGCAATAATTTTTCTTCAACTCCCCAACTCATTGTTCAACCCAAAAAGCCCATATCTACAATCATCAAATGCATAAGCTTACCTTGGCATCACGAAACCCCGGGTTCTAGGTGAAATTTTTACGGGGCCTTACAGAAGGCTTCAGAAAACTCCTTCCATCCAACTGGTGGGGCAAAAGGTCCCCTAGACCGCTCCCATGTCTCATACCAAGTCACAACAACATCCCGCAATCTATATGAGGCAAGCTCCACAGACTCTATATCGGTGACATGCATAACTCGTAAGGTTCCCTACATTTGGTCTAGAAAATTCTAGGGATCTTCGTTGGGGTCTATTCATGTGAACATCGGGGAGGTCCAAATTTATAAAATCTTGAACTCTCGTGCTGACCACTCTATTCGAGGTGGCGAGGGTTTGACGGTGGGCTTGAGAGGCCACTAATTGAGTCAACAGTTGCACTACATTTCTCATGTCTAAATTCTTCTTGGGAACAACTGGGGAGGAATAGGGGGTGCATTAACTTCTCTAGGTGGATCCGGGGCTAGTGGTTCTATCTCCGAAACCTGAGTTCTAACCTCGGCATGGGGTCCATGTTGACCCATAGGGGCAGGTGGCACCTGGCTGGTACCTTAGCATGCTCCTTTATTTAGTCCCTGAACAAGTGCTTGACGTCTCATGATAGGCATCACTACTAATATAAACAAGATGGAAATTAGAACTTAATACATATGACCTCGGCTCTATTGCACGATCTAGCTCGGAAAGAAGGGTATTCATCCTAAATATCTTGTAGCCTCCTGCTTATAAGTATGATAAACCACATACCCTTAAACAAGACTCTACTAGATACGGCTTGCAGACTCTCTAGGACATGACCTGCTCTGATACCAAGTTTGTCATACCCCAACCTTGGGAGGTGCGACCGGCACACGATGCCCGGAGGCTCATGCGAACCAACACATGCTCTTCCAAATTTTTATTCATAAAAAGTCTAGACCTTTGAGGCCTTCAAGTAACGACTACAAAAATTTAAAATGAGTACAACTGATTAGCAAAAGAAACATTCGCATTTTATACGCGATCATCACTATCACTAACATAGTCATAGCCGGCCATTACATGCAACCAAACACTAACACTAGTCTGCAAGCCTCTAAGAGTACCGAAAGAGTAATACATATTACACAACTTGATCGGGACAGGGTCCCACCGTACCCAAAACATTTATGACATATGCTTCAGTACCTTTTGACCTCTGAATAGATACTCCAAAGAAGTGGATAGCAACAACCAATAGCTGAATCGTGTGCCTACTAGCGATGGGTGTCAATGGGTCAATCTGTACCTGTGGGCATGAACACATCGCCCAAAAAGGAAAGGCTTCGGTACGGATAATGTACTGAGTATGTAAGACTAAGGAGTACAAGTAAATTAAAGTCATAGCATAAGAAATGTGAGTACGTGATTCCAACCTGAACACAGAAGACACGCTGTCGGGGACGTAAACCAAACTGTGGAAAAACTAGGGACCATGGGTCGTAAATGCATGCAAACTTTTGTAAAACCATGCCTCTCATTGGGGCCACACATTGTTTCTCTCTCTCTCTCTCTCTCTCTCTCTCTCTCTCTCTCTCTATATATATATATATATATATATATATATATATATATATATATATATATATATATATATATATATATATACAGCGGAAAAGAGGTACAGAAATAACCAGTCAATGTGGGAGGGGAAAACATGCTGTGGGGGAGATAATAGTTCCGAATATCTGATCGCAATAGAACTGCCTCAAGAGGACTCAGTAGCCTCACATCACACATCATCATACCCGGCCACACATGGGCTCGATAATATCTCATATCATGTCTCAACATACCCAATTGATCAGTGGTTGCACAATAGGTGTCGTATCTAACCGTCCATAACGCAGCTCGGTAAAGTAAAATAGATACATATACATATAAGTTCAATGCATAATCAATTTCAAGAGATATTAAGTTTAGACTCAGAATAAATCATACGTTCCGGCCTCGGGGTACCAACTAGGGACATTTTAGACTTTGAAAGAAATTTAAAATACTTTTCGACCACAGGATACCAACCGGAACAATGTAGACTTAAAAGACATGCTACCAACAAGGACGCGCAAGAGCAAGATAACATCATTGAAAGGATTAGAACTATTAAACCTTACAGTACAAGAGTCATTCAGAAAAAAGGAGAGACTTACACTAAGTCATGCCAAGAAAGAAGATTGCCCTACATACCTTGTTGGAGATCTACTTACACTCCTATGGTGGTTAACTTTGCCTTTAATGAGTCTTCAAAATCACTTCCACCAGATGATGAGGGTTACAGTAACGATTCCAAGTTCCTTAAAGCTAAATCTTGCAAAATCCAGATTCACCTTCGACTTTGCCTTAATTCACTAGGAAATTCTAAAGGGACGTGGAGAGTATTTTGAGGGGACCTACTCTGGCGATACTTCTAAAAATGAAAGATAAAGAGCCTTACTATCATTTTATATTGTTTCCAAGCCTTGGAATTTACGCCACTTCCACATGCAAAATGGGTCGCCCCACTCTGGTTGCCGCGCCCGGTGAGACACTTGGCGCAGACCCACTGAAACGCATGACCACCTACTGGCTTTTATGAAATATGAATGCTCATCTACGGTCTTCCCAACCTCCACATATTTTCGCATCTGCGTACACAACGCCACACCTGCGGTGCCGCATCTGCGGCCATACTCACCGCTATTGCGAAAGCACCAGAAGCCAAATGCTTCAGCAATCACACCAAGTCCAAAAATGATCCGATAAACATCTGAAACACCGCCGAGGACCCCGGGACCCCATCCAAACAAACCAACAAGTCCTAAAACACGATACGAACATAGTCAAAACCTCAAATCACTTCAAACAATATCAAAATTATGAATTGAACCCCAATTCAAGCTTAATGAACTAATTAACTTCCAACTTCAAAAACTAATGCCCAATCATATCAAACCAACTCTAATTGACCTCGTATTTTGCACACGAGTAATAAATGACACAACGTACCTATTCCAACTCCTGGTATCAAAAAAGTCATATCTCAGACAAACCTCTTAACCTTCCAAACATTCAACTTTCCAACTTTCACAAAAAAGCCTCAAACCAACCTACAGACCTCCAAATCGACATCCAGACATATGCCTGAGTCCAAAATCACCATACGAAGCTATCCGAACCATCAAAACTCCATCCTTGAGTTGTCTACACAAAAGTCAAACTTCGGTCAACTCTTCAAACTTAAGCTTCCAACTTTGAGACTAAGTGTCCCAAATTCACTCCAAAATAACCCCAGTACCAAACCAACCACCCCGGCAAGTCACATAACCAAATGAACATAGAAGAGACAATAAATAGGGGAACATGGATACAATAGACAAAGCAATCGATCGGGTCATTACAGCACCCGGACAAAGAGATTTACATCAACTCTAAGCCTCTTTAAGGACCATCTCCCTTGGGCCATCAACGTTGGAAACATCGATCCGACCCTGAAGTCACAATACACTGCCATCTCTGATTACTGCTTCTTAGGTATAATTTCACAATGTCGTGCCCTAAAGGAAACCAAAATGAAGAGCATCGCTCCGATGGACCATAATACATTCAAACAAGGTCAACGACACCACAACCTAAATAATAATTTCACCAGTTTGGTAAATGGCCAACCTCGCGACTCTGTCAATCAACGCCTGAACATCCATAGTCCAATTGCCTCTCCTCTGCTGAATTTAAATGCTGAAACTCCCAATCATGAACCGAATAATCCTCCTCCCGAATCATCCACTACCGTAACACATAAGTAAGCACCATACGATTTACACCGGCACTGTGCAATAACAATGCAAGAACTTCACAGTACACTATGTAAAGCCTCAAAACCATGGGCAACACTAACACTGGGTTGAAATGACAGAATGCCCCTCCACAAAGATATGATAAAAGTTCACTCGCATACGCTGGGAAAAACATCCTGCACCATATCTGTAGAATCTCCATAACTCGTAGGTGCCCAAGTAATATTGAATGCTCGAAATCGCATACGATTTAGTAGGAAGGAGTTGATGACATAAGCTTCAACCGAAATCAATTCACATGATAAGGAATCAAGAAAGGGAAGTTATCCTAATAGCCCTGTAGCCTCTCGAAGATAAGTACAGACGTCTCCGTACCAATTCGCAAGACTATGCTAAACTTTCTCAGTACTCATGAGACCTCAGTGAACCTAGTGCTCTGATACAAAATTGTCACCACCCAAAAGCCAACGTAGGCCGTGATGACACCCAATGATACCATTAGGCAAGCCAACATTTAAATCAATACGTCAATAGTACATCGAAAATGCATTTCAAAATAATTAAAGATATAAGGAGTGAAAATCATTTGTTTTCATAAAAAGTATGGATGTTATTATTTTAAATGCTCGAATGCGTCTGAAATATAAACTCGAAATCATAACATAATACAACCACGAGAAAAATATAAACCTCCAAAATCCGGTGTCACAAGTACATGAGAATTACTACTACAACATTTGTCTGGAATATAAAATAGACATGATAAAATAAATGAATAAGATGGGGAATCTGTGTGCTGCCGATCGTAACGCAGACTGCAGCTCACCACAAAATCTCCTCGGCATTTGCGCCTAGGCGCCAAGATGATCACAAAATGTACATGTCTCAACATCTGCACAATCAGTGCAGAAGTGTAGTATGAGTACGTAAATCAATGCATACCCAGTAAGTATCTAGCCTAACCCCAAAGAAGTAGTGATGAAGGATCGACATTGACACTTACTGGTGGTCCAATAAATCAAGTACAATAAAAGTAGACAGGTACAAAGCATGGTAAGTAAAATAATGGAAACTTATATAAATACATAATACGATCCTCAACTGAAGAGTAATGTCACGACCCCAATTTCCCTCCTTAGGATGTCATGATGGAACCTAGTCTCTAAGACTAGGTAATACTAACAAACAAGAATGTGATAGAAATAAAGACTGGAAACAGGATATAAACTAATAAGTTTCTTAAATATCTCAAAACTGAATCACAGCTACAATGTTTCCAGAACCCGGTGAGACTGAGTTATAAGCTCTACAAGAAGTACGAAAATATCAATATACATCACTATCTGAATAAAGGGTAAACAGTAATAAGATATGGCAGAGGGTGACTCCTAGGCCTGCGAATGTCTGGCAAGTATACCTTGAAGTCTCGAAGGTTTGCAACCAATCACCAGCATCCAGCACGAGCATATGCACCTGGATCTGCATAAACAATGTGTAAAAGCATAGTATGAGTACACCACAATGGTACCCAGTAAGTATCAAGCCTAACCTCGGTAGAGTAGTGATGATTCCAGGTCAAGACTGTCGCGACCAAAACCGAAGGGCCACGACGGGCACCCGATGCCTAACTCAATCGAGTACCAATGTAACATATCCTTCTTATCATACTATCTTGGGTTAATGAGCCAGAAAGGCCGTCATGAGATATTCAGAATTAAACATAAGAGAATATTCGACATAGGATGACCAAACATGATATATAAATTTATACATGTGGCATACGGGCCTATAAGACCAAAATAATCAGTTGTACACTCAAAACATAGGCCGACAAGGCCATACAATCATCCATATACATGACATATGTCTATAAGCCTCTAAGAGTACATAAACATCATAAAGGCTGGGACAAGGCCCCGCCATACCATTCAATACATGTCCAAAGCATACTGACCAAATAGGTAACTCCGGAGCAAGTGGAGTGCACCAACACCTTCCGCTGAGCTGATAGCCTACTAGGAGGGCAGTCAACCTATCTATCAGGACCTGCGGGCATCAAACGCAGCGTCCGCAAAAAAAAGGGACATCAGTACGAATAAAGTACCGAGTATGTAAGGTAGAAAAGCATAAATAAGAATAGTAATGTAAAGAGAGATATAGAAGATACAACATGTATCATCCGAGTACCTCTGAGGGAAACTGACATGAAATGCATGATACATATATCATCATCATATCGTACCCGACCTCGAAAAGGACTCGGTAAAACTGTACCCAGCCATCATAAGGCTCGGTAGAATTGTACCCGACCACGTAGAGCTCGGTAAAACCCAATCGATCAGTAGTTGCACAATAGGTGTCATATAGAGTAAAATAGATACATATATATATATAATGTATATTGGACTCATGGAATCACGTTCTAAACATTTCAGGGTGACGTAAGGTTGTTGCACCTTCGATTAACATTATGGACATCCATACTATCAATATGAACCTCAACAGGATTCAAGGGTCATACATACTTGCTTAGATTAACTTGATGAGGAAAGAACAACATGGACAACCTTAGTTTCTAGGAGTAGATCCATTTTGAAATAGCGTACACTTATGTTCATTTCACTCTAGAGCATGCCAAAAGAAAGAAGGAAGTTCCTAAACATACCTTATCACAATCTGTTCGCTAACAACATTGAACTCCTCTCATCGCACTTCAATCAACAATAATGCTAATAATGCTATCGTTAAGCTACGAAAGATGAAACTATCGTACAACGAAGGACAAGCTTATTTTATATTAAAACGGGCAGCATCTCCCTTGTTTTCCTTGCTTTCCCAAGTTCAACAACCAACACGAACCCATACAACCTTCACCTATATACTTTCAGCATCATAACACAAATCAAGCTACACAACAACAAAGTGCATAAACATCACCAACAAAACTACTATATAACACGACAAATGACAAGCTCAGATTGAATCCCTTTTGAACCCTTTAACCCCAAAGTCATTCATTCATTAACTTAAAAACATATCCATCATGATATTAAGTACAACGGGAGGACTTCTAACCTCCTATTCATCTCCTAATTAACCCTTAAACAACCCAACAATCTAACAACAACAACAAGTACAACTTTTCATTGTTATGTTGTCCTTTCTCTTCATACTCACATTATCAACAACAAGTTCAACATGTAGACAATATTTTATAATAACAACATCATAAGAGAGTCATTTTCAAAGGGTTCCAACCATTTAAAGTTCATGGAAACAACCTTTCCAAAACAGTCCATTAAAACTAAGAACATCTCAAACTATTTCAAGTCTCCTGTTGTAGTATTTAGCTCAAATAATGCAACCAACACACCAAAACATCAAGCACACGTAGTAGGATGTTATACTCACCTTAACCAGTAGAAACAATACGAAATTTCATCCAAGCACAACCCACAACTATCCGCAATGACACCACAATACTATAGGTATTGTATTCAGTATTGTATTCTCTTCTTGAATCAACTTTTGGTGTTCAAGTTGGTGTGTAAACACTTGTAGTTAGCCTTAAAAATCTAATATATATGAAGGGGAGACTTGTTATTAACTTAATCAACAATAACAACACAAAACCTGAGGTTACTTCACTTTTAAGAACCCTCCAAAACAACTACAAGATGAAGAACTACGATCTAGCAAGCACCACTGGGTTTCTAGCGTTGGATTCATGTTTTTATCTTAGGTTCCCCCCCTAAAATCATGGAGGAACCCTTGGAGAGAATTTAGGAGGGTTTAGGAGCTGTTTTTGTCGAGAAAAATTATTTAAAATGATTTAAAATTGACTTAAATACAAGCTGGAGTTTTACACCGACTTTGTGGGTCCCATGGGAGCTGCTTGCGCAGTCTCGCAAAAAGAATTTAGGAGGGTTTAGGAGCTGTTTTTATCGAGAAACATTATTTAAAATGATTTAAAATTGACTTAAATACAAGCTGGAGTTTTACACCGACTTTGTGGGTCCCATGGGAGCTGCTTGTGCAGTCTCGCAAAAATATGAATATCTCTCCACTCTGATGTCGTATGGAGGAACGGTTAAATGCGGTAGAAACTAGATTCCTAGATATTCAATTTGGTAGGTAGATCACCCCGTAATTTCAAGTATATTGGGAAAAACGCTCAGATATATTTGACCTAAAGTTCAGCATGTTTATGAATGTAACTTGTGATGACCTTTGCCAACTTTTGTCCCACAACTCGCTTGACTTAAAAACATAACACACGACTATCATACGAGTAAAATAACTCATAAGATAACCCCTTATAATGTTAAGCACCCGAGTCTCACCCTAAAAGTATATGTTATAACATTCCCAACTTGTCGACTTTCGACGAAACTTATTTTCTTCAATTCGTTTAGCTTCTAAGCCTTCCAACCCTCTTGGTACTTGGTATTCATGATCGTAAACATTCGTAATTTCCACGATAACATGATTAACCTTACTTTATAAACTTTTCAAAGATGATATCATTTCTAAGCTTACATTAATTGACTTACGACGTACTCTTACGTATGAAAATATGGGGTGTAACAAAGACACCTTCTAGGACAAGATAAACGGAACAAAATATAATAACTATAAGTAACCGAGAGCGGAGAAATGAATTATAACAAAGCAACTTAACAATGTAAATAAATGACAGAATTTGTAAGAATAAAGGCAACAAGAAGGGAGCAAATAAGGGAGTCCATAATTAATCAAATACAGACAAAACTGGTAAGACAAAGGGAGAATAAAAGTAACAAGACTTGTTCAACCAATAACTCTTTTCAGTATGAAATGCACAACAAGAATCACAACTGAGGTACCGCCTCTTATTCACATTTCTCAATGTCAATCATAATATTTCCTTATATCACCGGGGAAGCCTTGAATTTAGTTTTGAAAATCATTTTTCCCAAAATAGCTACCCGCGTTTTAGCCCACCTTATCACACCGAGTGGCTTCAAGTAGTTCCCTTACTAGCACCACGCGCATCAACCCCACCTTATCTCACCGCATGCGTTTCAACCCCTAGCCTTATACCACCGCATGCATATCAATATCACAACACAATCACAACTCACACCACACGTGCCCATATGCCACAACTTGATACAAAGTCAACAATATCAATGTTTCAACAACAAATAGCCCATGGCTCAACCACAATGTGTACAAGAATCTCAACAATAACAAAATAATAGTGAAAAGCTCAACAAGAGAGATACCTCAAAAATTAACAACTTAGCCTCAATGTGATAATGGCTTTTACAACTCCAACACCAATAACTCATCAAGTAAGGTAGTTCAACAATTAAAAAAGTAATAAGATAATAAGGGAAGCAATAATGTCAACTAAAGCATGTAAGAGCAAAATAACAAGTAAGAGGTAGAACAAGTACTACAACGTCAAATAAGCATGTGAGAGTAGATAAACAAATGTATGAGTGGATTAACAATGAAAGAGGTGACATGTTATAACATGTCAATTAAAGGCACAGAAAGAGTCTAAATGGCCTAAATCGGTCAAATACCACATATAGCCCGTGTACCCACTCGTCACCTTACGTACACGGATTGCACATAACACAAATAAGATAATCAACCCAAATCCTAAGGGGTGGTTTCCCCCACACAAAGTTACGCAAAATACTTACTTCAAACAACCTAAGCCAACCTAGTAGTAGCAAATATCCAACTCTGGACAACTCGAATATAGACAAAAATCTTAATACCATAAATACAAACCATAGGAAACTATTCTGAATAATAAAGTTGCAATTTTTAAAGAAAATCAAAAAGTCAACTCCAGGCTCGCACTTCGAAACCCGACCAAACTTACCAAATCCGAACATCCATTCAAGAACAAGTCCGACCATACTAAAATTATCGAATTTTGACCTCAAATTGACCTTCAAATACTCAATTTATAGTTTAGGAAGTTTTCACAAAATTCCCCAACTCAAAACACTAGTTAAATGATAAAAGCAATGATGAAATCATGAATAATAGTAAAATCTGAGTCAAAAACACTTACCCCGATCAAATCCTTGAAAATTCCTTCCAAAATTGTCCAAAGCCGAGCTCTCCAACTCAAAAGATGAAAAATAACTCTAACCCTCGATCTTCCCTATTTCAACCCAAGCATTCCGCTTCTGCAGACAATTAGTCGCACATGCAACTCCGCATCTCCTTAAGAAACATCACATATGCGGTCCAACTCAACCCAAGCAATCTCCGCTTCTGCGCTCCCACTTTTGCAGAAGCTGACCGCACTTGCGGTCCCTCACTGCTCGCCCAAAGTCCTCTTATGTGGACGGATCGTCGCTTCTGCAGGTGCGCACCTGCGCCCAGGTGTCCGCACCTGTGACCTTCCTCCTGGCCAGTCTCCTTCGCTTCTACGATCTCCAGCCGCACCAGCAGCTCTACACATGCGGCCAAGTCCACCGGATGTGCGATGACACCAGAACATCAGCTGCAACAACACTTCCTTCTAAGTCCCAAAATGGACCCGAATTAATTAGAATCATGCCCGGGGCCCCGGTCCAAACATACCATCAAGTTCCAAAATGCATAACGAACACACTCGAGGCCGAAAATCACATTAAACAACATCAAATCTATGAATAGCACCCCATTTCAAGCCTATTGAAACAATGAACATTCAACTTCCAAAACCAATGCCGAAATACATCGAACCAACTCTGATTTACCTGAAATTATGTACACAAGTCCTAAATGACACAAAGGACCTATTCTAACTCCTGGAACCGAAATCCGGACCCGAGATCAATAAAGTCAACTCTTGGTTAAACTTCTCAACCTTCCAAACCTACAACTTTCCAACTTTCGCCAATTCTAGCCAAAATGACCTATGGACCTCCAAATCAATATTCTGACACAATCCTAAGTCCAAAATCACCATACAGAGCTATTCTGGAGTCGTATACACAAAAGTTGTACTCCGGTCAACTCTTTCAACTTAAGCTCTAACTTTGAGACTAAGTGTCCCAATTCACTCTGAAACTCACCAGAATCCAAACCAACCACCCCGGCAAGTCACATAACCAAAATTTAACATAGAGGAGGCAATAAATAGGGAAACGAGACTAAAATACTCAAAACAAACGGCTGAGTCGTTACATCCTTCCCCTCTTAAAATAAATATTCGTCCTCGAACAAGTATAGAGACATATCTAAAATTTTGAAAAGATGAGGATAACGGCTACGCATATCTTGCTCGGTCTCCGAAGTCACCTCCTCGACTGATTGACCCCTCCATTGAACCTTCACTCAAGCAATGTTCTTTGATCTCAACTTTCGGACCTACCTGTCTAAGATGGCCACCGGCTCCTCAACATAAGTCAAATCCTTATCCAATTGGACTTTGCTGAAGTCTAAAACATGGGACAAATCATTGTGATACTTCCAGAGCATGGAAATATTGAACACCGGGTGAACTGCAGATAATCTGGGTGGTAATGCAAGCTTGTAGGCCACCTCTCCCACTCTCTCAAGGATCTTAAAAGGACCGATATACCTAGGGCTCAACTTGCCCTTTTTCTCAAACCTCATCACACCTTTCATGGGTGAAACAGGAAGCAAAACCCTCTCTTTGACCATAAATTCTACATCACAAACTCTTTGATTGGCATAACTCTTCTGCCTAGTATGTGTTGTACGATGCCGGTCCTGGATCAACTTGAATTTCTCCAAGGCATCTCGAACTAAATATGTGCCCAACAACCTAGCCTCACCAGGCTCAAACCAACCAACAGAAGAACGACACCGCATCCCATATAGGGCCTCGTAAGGAGCCATCTGAATAATCGATCGATAGTTGTTGTTGTAGGCGAACTATGCAAGCGGCAAGAAATGATCCCAAGAACCTCTGAAATCCACAACACATGCACGAAGCATATCCTATAATATCTGAATGATGCACTCGGACTGTCCGTCCATCTGGGGGTGAAATGCTATACTCTACTCTACCCATGTGCCTAACTCACATTGTATGGCACTCCAAAAGTGCGATGTAAACTGCGTGCCCCGGTAAGATCTGAGCTAGCAGCTGTGAAGAATAGGTGGTGACCATCGGAACAAAATGAGCCGACTTGGTCAATGTATCCATAATTACCCATACAACGTCAAATTTCTTCAAAGTCTGTGGGAGCCCAACAACGAAGTCCATGGTAACATGCTCCCATTTCCACTCAGGAATCTTAAGTCTCCGAAGCAAACCGCCCGGCCTCCAATACTCATACATCACTTGCTGACAATTTAGGCACTGAGCCACATACTCCACTATATCTTTCTTCATTCTCCTCCACCAATAATGCTCCCTCAACTCTCAATACATCTTAGAGGCACCCGGATGAATGGAGTACCGTGAACTGTGGGCCTCTTCGAGGATCAACTCACTAACCCATCAACATTGGGCACACATTACCGGCCCTGCATCCGCAAAACCCCATCATCTCCAACAGAAACCTCCTTGGCATCGCCGTGCTATACCGTGTCCTTAAGGACAAGCAAATGGGGTCGTCATACTGATGCTCTCTAATACAATCATGAAGACCGAGAAACCATGCAAGCAAGAATCCGACTGGGCTCTGAAATATCCAATCTAACAAACTGGTTGGTCAAGGCCTGAACATTAAATACTAATGGCCTCTCTGCTGCCGGTGGATATGCTGAACTGCCCAAGCTCTTCGCCTTTTAACTCAAGGCATCAGCCACTACATTGGCCTTCCCGGGATAATATAGAATAGTAATATTATAGTCCTTAAGCAACTCTAAGCATCTCTACTACCGCAATCTAAGATACTTCAGTTTGAACAGATGCTGGAGACTCTAGTGGCTGGTATAGACCTCACAAGGGACACCATACAAATAATGTTGCCAAATATTCAAGGCATAAAGAATAGTTGCCAATTCCAAGTCGTGAATAGGATAATTCTTCTCATGAACCTTCAGCTGCCAAGACGCGTAGGCAATCACCCTACCGTCTTGCATCAACACCGCACCAAGGCTAACACAGAACTCATCACAATACACAGTGTAAGATCCCCAAGCCCATAGGCAACACCAACATTGGGGCTGTAGTCAAAGCAGTCTTGAGCTTTTGAAAGCTTGCCTCACACTCCTCGGACCATCTGAAAGGAGCACCCTTCTAGGTTAATCTGCTCATAGGTGCAGCAATGGATGAGTAACCCTCTATGAAATGGCGGTAATATCCGGCCAACCAAGAAAACTCTAAATCTCAGTAACTGAAGACGGTCTGGGCAAACTTTGAACTGCCTTAATCTTCTTCGTATCTACCTTGATCCCCTTACTCGACACCACATGACCCAAAAATGCCACCGGATCGAGCCAGAATTCACACTTTGAGAACTTTGCATATAACATCTTCTCTATCAAGGTCTGGAGCACAATCCTCAAATGCTGCTCATGATCCTCCCGAGTTCGGGAGTATACCAAGATGTCATCAATAAATACAATGACGAATGAATCAAGATATGGCTAGAATACACTATTCATCAGGTGCATAAATGCTACTGGGGCATTGGTCAGCCCAAATGACACCACAAGGAACTCGTAGTGACCATACCGGGTCTTGAAAGCAGTATTCGGAATGTACGGAACCTGAATCTTTAGCTTATCATACCCTAACCTCAAATCAATCTTTGAGAACACTCTAGCACCCTGTAGATGGTCAAATAAGTCATCAATGCACGCTAATGGGTACATGTTCTTCACTAAAACCTTATTCAACTATCTATAATCAATACACATGCAGATAGAATCATCCTTCTTCTTCACAAATAGAACTGGAGCACCCCAAGGTGACACACTAGACCAAATGAAACCCTTATCAAGCAACCCTTGCAGCAAATCCTTTAACTCTTTCAACTCCGCTGGTGCCATATGATATGGTGGGATAGAAATGGGCTGAGTGCCGACCAATAAGTCTATACAAAAATCGATATTTCTATCGGGCGACATGCCCAAAAAATCTGCCAAAAATACATCTGGGAAGGCTCTCTCTACCCGAACTGACTCAATGGTCGGAGTATCAACACTGGCATCTCTCACAAAGGCTAGATATGCCTCACATCCCTCCTCAACCATCCGATGTGCCTTAAGGAAGGACACAACCCTGCTAGGAATATAATCCAATATACCCCTCCACTCTAACCGCGGCAAACCTTGCATATCCAATGTCACAGTCTTGGCGTGACAATATAGAATAGAATGATAGTGCGACAACCATTCCATGTTCATGATAACATCAAAATCTACCATACTAAGTAATAATAGAT
The DNA here is from genome assembly GCF_000715075.1 of Nicotiana tabacum. Lineage (NCBI taxonomy): Eukaryota > Viridiplantae > Streptophyta > Magnoliopsida > Solanales > Solanaceae > Nicotiana > Nicotiana tabacum. The sequence goes on from NC_134088.1 coordinate 47,821,725, forward strand.
CAACTCTGGTCTCGAAGCGACCAATAAAAACTAAATATGACTGATACACACGATCCAAAACAATAGAATCTCCCACAGGCATGGACACATAAATAGGAGAACTCAAAGAATCACGAGATATATCCAAATACAGAGCAAAGTAAGATGACACATATGAGTAAGTGGAGCCCAGATCAAATAAGACCGATGCATCTTTACGACAAATTGGAACAATACCTGTGATGACTTCGTCTGATGAGACCGCCTCCATCCTACCTAGAAAAGCATAGAATCTGGCCTTGCCTCCCCCTCTAGGGAGACCCCTACCCACCCGACCTCCACCCCTAGCTAGCTGTGCAGGTAGAGCGGTAATTGGAGTAACAACCACAGCCTGAGAAATCTGTGGACCCTATGGAATATGTGGAGCCTGTGTAGTCTGTGGAGGTGCACCCTTCTGAGTCTGGGGCAGTCCCTCACCATATGCCTGGTATCAGCACACTCAAAGCAATCTCTCAGTGGGTGTGGTTTCTAAAACTAGCCCAGGCCTGGTCGGCTACACTGACCGATGAAGGCACCCCATGCAGAAGGTGCACTAGATAGTGGCTGAGCAAAATGTGCAACTTGAGACTTCCGAGTAGCCATGGCACCACTAGAAGATGGATGTGCTGAATGAACTGGACGACTCACATAGCCTCTACTATGACGGGTTGCAACTGGGGCACGAGCACCACTATATCCTCCAGAATCTCGAGGCCTCTTGGCCTCCTTGTCCTCCCTCTCATGGTCCCGCATACCCTCCAACCTCCGTATAATCTCTACCACTTGCTGGTACGGAGTATCTGTCTCCAACTCTCGAGCCATGTTGAATCTAATACCATAGTTGAGCTCTTCAATGAATCAGAAGACTCACACTCTGACCGTAGAAACTAAGGTAGGTGCATGTCTGGATAACTCACTAAATCTAATGGCATACTCTAACACTGTCATAGTACCCTGGAGCAACTACTCAAACTCTGCGCGCCATACATCCCGAAGGGTCTGGGGAAAAAACTCTATCAAGAACATCTCTAAAACCTGAGTCCATGTGAGTGAAGCTGCATCGGCTAGGCTACCATCCTCGTAGGCCTACCACTACTGATACGCTGCTCCTGACAGCTATAATGTATTAAAAGCAACCCCGCTCATTTTCACCATACCCATGGTGCGGAGAATACGATGGCACTTATCTAGATAAACATGTGCGTCATAACTGAGTTGTGGCTGATCAATGTCCCGGAAATACGATGGCACAACATGCTGCATTTGCATAAGTTCCAGGACCTGATCAACGTGGACCCACGACTTTGGAGTACGGGCCGCGGGAGTTTGAGCTCCTCCCCCACCCAGAGATGTGGCTGGTGCAAATGGGATCAACCCCGACTGAGCTAGAGTATCGAGCATGCTAATGAACTGTGTTAGGGTCTCTTGAAGTGCAGGGGTGACAACATGCGCCTCGGGAGCCTGTCCCCCAATCGGAGCTACTGGTGGATCCTTAGTCACTGCTCGGGCAGGTGCTCCAGCTGCACCACGTGCTCCTCCTCGGCCTCTGCCCCCGCCCTAGCCTCTTGTGGCTCTAACAGGGGGTGTGGGTGTCTGATCGTCAGATCCAGCAGTGTGTGTCCTCACCATTTGTGAGAGAATAGAAAAACAAAGATTCAGATTTTCAAAGTCAACAAATCCCCACGATAAGGAATCAAGAAATGAAGTTTCCTAACAGTTCCGTAGCCTCTCGAATATAAGTATAGACGTCTCTGTACAGATCCACACGACTCTACTAAACCTTCTTTTGACTCGTAACACCTATGAACATAGAGCTCTGATACCAACTTTTCACGATCCCAGTTTCCCTCCTTAGGATGTCGTGATGACACCTAGCCTCTAAAACTAGGTAAGCCTAACAAACAAGAATGTGACAAAAATAAAGACTGAAAACAAGATATAAACTAATAAGTCTCTTAAATATCTCAAAACTGAATCACAACTACAATGTTCCCAAAACCTGGTGAAACTGAGTCATAAGCTCTACAAGAACTACCAAAATATCAATATACATCACTGTCTAAATAAAGGATAAACATAATATGATTTGGCGTTTAGGGTGACTCCTAGGCCTGCGGACGTCGGGCAGGTATACCTTGAAGTCTCCAAGGATAGCAACCAATCACTAGCGTCCGGCACAAGCAGATATACCTGGATCTACACGAAATATGTGCAGAAACGTAGTATGAGTACACCACAATGGTACCCAGTAAGTATCAAGCCTAACCTCAGTAGAGTAGTGATGAGGCTAGGTCAAGATACCTACTAGGACAAGATAAACGAAACAAAATATAATAATTAGAAGTAACAGAGAGCGGAAAAATAAATTATAACAAAGCAACTTAACATTGTAAACAAATGACCGAATTTGTAAGCATTAAGGCAACAAGAAGGGACAAATAAGGGGAAACCACAATTAATCAAATATGGACAAAACTTGTAAGATAAAGGGGGAATAAAAGCAACAAGAACTGTTCAACCAATAACTCTTTTCAGTATGAAATGCACAACAAGAATCACAACCGAGGTACCGCCTCGTATTCACATTTCTCAATCTCAATCACAATCTTTCCTTATATCATTGGGGGAGCCTTGTATTTAGTTTTGAAAATTATTTTTCCTGAAATTGATACCTGCATTTTAGCCCACGTTATCACACCGCATGTGTATCAATATCACAACACAATCATAACACACCATAAATGCCCACATGCCACAACTTGCCACAAAGTCAACAATATCAATGTTTCCACAACAAATAGCCCATGACTAAATCACAATGTGTACAAGAATCTGTAACACCCCGGAAAATTTTGAAGTACTTAAGCGCTATTAAGAAAGTTGCACTAATTATATTATTTTATTTGCAGACGAGGACTATTAATATGATGGATATCAATTGGATATGATAATAAGAATACGAGGCATATTATAAGTGGTGTGGGGTCTAAGGAGCGCGCTAAGTCCAAGTCAAGTTGGAAATTTTATGATAGACTAAAGTTTCAAATGGGTACGCACAGGACCAAATTTTGGACGAGAATATATACATATATATAAAGGGTTATGTGATGATCAACCTATAAAATGAAGGATATTTGGGTCTAGGTTCTAATACTTCAAACCGTTCGTCATTTGGACATTCCTACAAGAAGTTATGAGCAAATTACCCAAGGCTGGAAAAATGTGATTCAGCGGTCAGATGTGCGACCGCAGAATCAGTATGCGATCGCGAAAATCCTTCTGCGACCGCAAAACTGGTCGCAGAATGGACCAGTGCAGCCCAGTTTTGGGCACCAGTTTCGCGGTCAATTTTGCGACCCGCATACCCATTCTGCGGCCCATTATGCGACCGCAGAGCTGATTTCGGAGGGTTAATTTTTCTATTTTCATAACCCGACCCCATTTTGATAAATAGGCTTTGGGGATTATTTTGGGGCAATTATCTGAGGTTTTATTAGTGAGAAGTGAGAGTGTTCTAGAGAGATGAAGTAGATGAAGTGTTTTGTTCATCAAGATCTTGTCCAAGCTTTGAAATCCAACAAAGAAATCTCACAAGTTCTTCATCTAAGATGTAATTTTCCATATCCTAGTTTTAAATTTCGAATATGGGTAGAAGATGGATGATTATGAGTATGATTCTTGGGTATGAGAGTAGTATTTATACATGCATGTACCAATAAAGTTTGTGGGAAGACTGTTGATCTCAAATAAGTAAAGATTGGGTTGTAGAATGAAGGAAATCTAGTAGAAGAACCTTGTATCCAAATTTGCACACCTAGTGTTTGATAAAATGCTCAAATGAGCTGAAACCATGAATCTCTTCCTAATTTGTGTTAAATTTTGTTATGTCTCAAAATAGATTGGGATTGCTAAATTTTTGGAACGTTGTAGTAATTTAAGGAAAGCTCAAAGCGAGGTATGTTAGCTAAACTTCTTCCCTAGAATTGAATCCCATGATGTTCTTGTGAGTCCCGAGTTATTCTTTATAAATTAACTATTTCGAATAAGCTTTGTGTTGAAAGGTATATGTTCAAAATGTATTCCGGATGATCTTATCATATGATGTTATCCTTCGGGAATGTGTTCAAAGTAAGAGTTGGGTATAAAAATGTTATGACTCCAAGTAGTATTTCAAGTGGAAGCTATTATGTCAAATTGTGTAAGAAGTCTCAATGTCCATAAGACTCATAATTGCTCATAGATGTACTAAAAGTCGTGCTTATGGATTCCTTGTTGTCGATAATCTATTTTTATGCTTGAAAGTGTAAGTAGTGAGTTGAGGATATAATGTGCAAAGTAGTGAGTTGGGATATAAAGTGTGAACACTGTGCCAAGAATAAAAGTTATACTTGTGGCCAATAGCGCCAATGAAATGAAATGATGTGTGAAATATTATGAAATGAGCCTTGATTCAACTATTCCAAATTGAGTCCGAAAATAGAATTATCCACAAGCTTATGTACTCAAGTCATGTCCAAATGTGGTTGTTCTAACTAATGCTATGCTTGGTAGGTATTTACAATATGTTTTGAGTTCTTACATTTTCATGAGTTGAAATTGTGTATTGTCTTTTTTGGGGGATAGGTATTTCAAGAATATTCTATATGATGATGTTCATGATGATAATCGTTGAAAATAAAGAAATGAAAGTGTGGAATATGATATTCGGCCATGGTGCCATAAATGTAGAATAATATGTATGGCCAAGGGAGCCAATGAAATAATGATGTTGTAAGTAGTTGAAAGTAATTGTGAAGTGATATATGGTGTGAAAGGTTATGAGATTAACGTATTTGTACTTATGTTTCCAATGTGTTATAAGTTCCTACGCCCTCACGAGGAGAGGCTATGGTGTTCCTAAATATTTTAAATGTTCTTAATGTTCTATGGTCACCCATGGCAAGTACAAGTAAGTGATGGTATGAACATGAAATGTGGCCGTTTGCCAAAATGTGAATTAAGGGGTATTGTATGTCCCTATGGTTTCAGTCATAGTATGTATGCTACTAAAATAATTAATGTAAATGACTTAGACGTTAAGTCCCCAAGAGCCATGAACTTAGCTAATGGCCTCAAGATGTCAAGTGAGTGAATAACGAGATGAAAGGGAGATATCCTATGATATATGATGATGAACCTTAAGAAATGAAATTGGGCCCATATGCCATTAAAATCAACTTATTGATTTACCATGCATGTGCTAATGTAATGAGAACTTATGACCTTAAATGTAATGACAAAATATGTCGCTTTGAGTTTATATATGGTATTGTGAATGAGATTACACCTCCACCCGCATACAGTGGGGTGAGGCGCAAGGCCGCTTTGTGCAGAGTTTGGATAATGTGGAATACACCTCAACCCGCATATATTGGGGTGAGGCGGCATGACCGCTTTGTGTAGGGATCATGGTATTGTGATACACCTCCACCCGTATATATTGGGGTGAGGCAGCAGGACCGCTCTGTGTAGGGATTGTGGTATTGTGATACACCTCCACCCTTATATATTGGGGAGAGACGGCATGGCTGCTTTGTGTAGCGATTGCGATATTGTGATCGACCTCCAACCGCATATATTGGGGTGAGGCGGCATGACCGCTTTGTGTAGGGATTGTGGTATTGTGATACACCTCCACTCACATATATTGGGGAGAGGCGACATGATCGCTTTGTGTAGGGATTGTCATATTGAGATACACCTCCACCCGCATTTATTGGGGTGAGGCGGCAGGGCCGCTTTGTGTAGGTATTGTGGTATTGTGATACACCTCCACCCGAATTTATTGGGGTGAGGCGGCAGGGCCGCTTTGTGTAGGGAATGCGGTATTGTGATACACCTCTACCCGCATATATTGGGGTGAGGCGGCAGGACCAATTTGTGTAGGGATTGTGGTATTGTGATACACCTCCACCCATATATATTGGGGTGAGGCTGCAGGGCCGCTTTGTGTAGAGATTGTGGTATTGTGATACACCTCCACCCGTATATAGGGCTGCTTTGTGTGAAGGTGGTTATAGAGGATTCCCAACTTAATATCTATAAATTTGAATGGAAGCTCTTAATAAATTTGCTTGACGTTAACGACTATCTAAGCCCTTTTATTGTTATCATGATTCATAATATTCATGTTGTATTTCCAAGACCTTGAATAGGTGTATTTGTATTGTGTAAGTGAACACTGTGAACAGTCTATGACACACAGGTGTATAATATGATATGTGAACAATAAGGACAGTCTATCAAATGTATATGTGTAAAGGAAGAGAGGAAGGTGCCACTTTCATTGGCCTTGTTTGTACATGTTGATACAATTACATTATATTATGTATTCCATGTATAGTTCATATGGCTCAGTTGATCCTAAAAGAAGTTTAGAATGATGCAAGTATAATAAGACTTGAAATGTAATTCTACGGAATGTTTCGTAGTCTCTTGATGTATTTTATTTGCCTCTTATTTGAGTTACCATATTTTCATATATTGTTTTGACTGCCTTACATACGAGTACTATTCCACATGTACTCACGTCCCTTTTACCGGGGGCACTGCATCTTTTAATGGATGCAGATATACTTCTACAGGATGATATGGATCTTTGATAGGGATCTTCTTCAGTACTCAGCTTATGGTGAGCCCGCTACATTTCTAGTGGGTGTTTGGGTCTAGTTCATCTTATGTATTTAGGTATCTATTGTCATAGAAGCTCCATGAACACTGTGGGTCATGTAATTAAAGATTTGAGTTTTGTCATGTATTTATGTTCACAGTATTTACAGTTATTTATAAAGTTGTGTAACCATCAGGAGAAAGAATTTATGGGCCATTAAGCCAAATGTATTCAATATGAAAGTCGAGATCTAATTATGTTATGGTAAATTATGCGTGAGTAATGATGAGAGGTTAATATAAAATAGGATTGCTCGACTGGGTTTACCTGGTTGAGCGCCAGTTGCGCTCCTCAGTTGGCCTCGAGAGTCATAGTTGTTGATTTCATGTATATGGTGTAATGTGGTGTTATCTATATGTAATTTAGGATTGATTTCTGGGATTCTCTGACAGGTAGATAGGCCCTGTTACAGGGGAAACTCTGCCGAAAGTTTTAAGAATCATGATGATCATGAACATGAAGTATTCCAATGATATGAGAAATTAAGACCTTAAATGTAATGACAAACTATGTCGCTGTGAGTTTATATATGGTATTGTGAATGGGATTACACCTCCACCCTCATACATTGGGGTGAGGAGGCAAGACCGCTTTGTGTAGAGTTTTGATAATGTGGAATACACCTCCACCAGCATATATTAGGGTGAGGCGGCATGACCGCTTTATGTAGTGATCGTGGTATTGTGATACACATCCACCCGCATATACTGGTGTGAGGCAGCATTATCTCTTTGTGTAGGGATTGTGGTATTGTGATACACCTCCACCCTCATATATTGGGGTGAGGCGGTATGGCCGCTTTGTGTAAGAATTTTGGTATTGTGGAATACACCTCCACCCGCATATATTGGGGTGAGGCGGCATGACCGCTTTGTGTAGGGATTGTGGTATTGTGATACACCTCCACCCACATATATTGGGGTGAGGCAATAGGACTGCTTTGTGTAGGGATTGTGGTATTATGAAATACACCTCCACCCGCATATATTGGGGTGAGGCGGCATGGCCGCTTTGTGTTGGGATTCTGGTATTGTGATACGCCTCCACCCGCATATATTGGGGTGAGGAGGCATGACCACTTTGTGTAGGGATTGTGGTATTGTGATACACCTCCACCCGAATATATTGGGGTGAGGCTGTAGGGCCTCTTTGTGTAGAGATTGTGGTATCGTGATACACCTTCACCCGTATATAGGGCCGCTTTGTGTGAAGGTGGTTATAGAGGATTCCCGACTTAATATCTATAAATTTGAATCGAAGCTCTTAATAAATTTGCTTGACGTTAACGGCTATCTAAGCCCTTTTATTGTTACCACGATTCATAATATTCATGTTTTATTTCCAAGACCTTGAATAGGTGTATTTGTATTGTGTAAGTGAATACTGTGAACAGTCTATGAGACGCATAGGTGTATAATATGATATTTGAACAATAAGGACAGTCTATGAAATGTATATGTGTAAAGGAAGGGAGGAAGGTGCCACTTTCATTGGCCTTGTTTGTACATGTTGATAAAATTATATTATGTTATGTATTCCACATATAGTTCATATGAAAAAGGCCTAAGGATTAAAGGAATGATGCATATAACAGGAATAATATGTGAGGTGCCAAATTGTCCTCGTAATGGAGGAAGGAAATGTCAAGGTCATACAGTTGGCCTCGAGAGTCATAGTTGTTGATTTCATGTATATGGTGCAATGTTGTGTTATCTATATGTTATTTAGGATTGATTTCTGGGATTCTCTGATAGTTAGATAGGCCCTGTTACAGGGAAAACTCTGCCGAAAGTTTTGAAGAATTTGTAAAGATAGCCAAATTTTAAGGTCCATAAGTAAGTTGAGATTTTTAATAGGAAGTATAAGACCCATGTAGTCATAAGTGCCTATGCATAATGGTTGGAGGTAAAAGGATGGTAACTCTATTATTAGAAGTGACTTTTAAAACATTCGAGAACGAATGTTCTTAAGTGGGTGAGAATGTAACATCCCAAAAATTTTTGAAGTACATAAGCGCTATTATTAAAGTTGATATGCGCTAATTATATTATTTTTTATGCAGACGATGACTATTAATATTATGGATATCAATTGGATATGATAATAAGTGTACGAGGCATATTATAAGTTGTGCGGGGTCTACGGAGATCCCTAAGTCCAAGTCAAGTTGGAAATTTCATGATAGACTAAAGTTTCAAATGGGTACGCATAAGACCATACTTTGTACGAGCATATCTACATATATATATAAGGAGTTATGTGATAATCAACCTATCCAATGATAGATCATTGAGTCTAGTTTCTAACTCTTCAAACCGTTCGTCATTTAGACACTCCTACAAGAGATTATGACCAAACTACCAAAGGCTGGAAGAATGTGATTCTGCGGTCAGATGTGCGACCGCAGAATCATTATGCGATCGTGAAACTGCTTCTACGACCGCAAAACTGGTCGTAGAATGGACCAGTGCAGCCCAATTTTGGGCACCAATTTCGCGGTCAATTTTGCGACCCGCATACCCATTCTGTGGTCCATTATGTGACCGCAGACATGATTTTGGAGGGTTAATTTTTCTATTTTCATAACCTGGCCCCATTTTGATAAATAGGCTTTGGGGCTTATTTTGGGGCAATTAATTATCTGAAGTTTTTTAAAGAGAAGTGAGAGTGTTCTAGAGAGAGGAAGTAGATGAAGTGTTTTGTTCATCAAGATCTTGTCCAAGCTTTGAAATCCAACAAGGAAATCCCACGAGTTCTTCATCTAAGAGGTAAGGTTCCATACCCTAGTTTTAAATTTCAAATCTGGGTAGAAGATGGCTGATTAGGAGTATGATTCTTGGGTATGAGAGTATTATTTATACATGCATGTACCGATAAAGTTTGTGGGAAGATTGTTGATCTCAAATAAGTAAAGATTGTGTTGTAGAATGAAGGAAATCTTGTAGAAGAACCTTGTAGCCAAATTTGCACACCTAGTGTTTGATAAAATGCTCAAATCAGCTGAAACCATGAATATCTTCCTAATTTGTGTTCAAGTTTGTTATGTCTCAAAATAGATTGGGATTGCTAGAATTTTTGGAACGTTGTAGTAATTTAAGGAAAGCTCAAAGCGAGGTATGTTGGCTAAACCTCTTTCCTAGAATTGTATCCCATGATGTTCTTGTGAGTCCCGAGTTATTCTTTATAAATTAACTATTCCGGATAAGCTTTGTGTTGAAATGTATATGTTCAAAATGTATTCCGGATGATCTTATCATATGATGTTATCCTTCGGGAATGTGTTCAAAGTAAGAGTTGGGTATAAAAATATTATGACTCCAAGTAGTATTTCAAATGAAGGCTATTATGTCAAATTGTGTAAGAAGTCTCAATATGCATAAGACTCTTAATTGCTCATAGGTGTACTAAAAGTCGTGATAAGGGATTTCTTGTTGTCTATAATCTATTTTTATGCTTGAAAGTGAAAGTAGTGAGTTGGGGATATAAAGTGTGAAGTAGTGAGTTGGGGATATAAAGTGTGAATACCGTGCCAAGAATGAAAGTTATACTTGTGGCCAATAGCACCAATGAAATTAAATAATGTGTGAAATATTATGAAATGAGTCTTGATTCAACTATTCCAAATTGAGTCCGAAAATAGAATTATCCAAAATCTTATATACTCAAATCATGTCCAAATGTGGTTGTTCTAACTAATGCTATGCATGGTAGGTATTTACAATATGTTTTGATTTCTTACATACTCATGAGTTGAAATTGTGTATTGCCTTTTTTTGGGGAAAGGTATTTCAAGAGTATTCTATATGATGATGTTCATGATAATAATCCTTGAAAGTAAAGAAATGAAAGTGCGGAATATGATATACGGCCAAGGTGCCATAAATGGAGAATAATATGTATGGCCAAGAGAGCCAATTAAATAATGATATTGTAAGTAGTTGAAAGTAATTGTGAAGTGATATATGGTGTGAAAGGTTATGAGATTAACGTATTTGTACTTATGTTTCCAATGTGTTATAAGCTCCTACGCCCTCACGAGGAGAGGCTATGGTGTTCCTAAATATTTTAAATGTTCTATGATTACCCATGGCAAGTACAAGTAAGTGATGGTATGAACATGAAATGTGGCCGTTTGCCAAAATGAGAATTATGGGATGTTGTATGTCCCTATGGTTTCAGTCATAGTATGTATGCTACCAAAATAATTAATGTAAATAACATCGACGTTAGGTCCCCAAGAGACATGAACATAGCTAATGGCCTCAAGATGTCAAGTGAGTGAATAACGAGATGAAAGGGAGATGTCCTATGATAAATGATGATGAACCTTAAGAAAGGAAATTGAGCCCATGTGCCATTGAAATCGACTTATTGATTTACCATGCATGTGCTAATGTAATGATTCGTGTTTCTCCATGATGATCATGAACATGAAGTATTCCAATGATATGAGAAATTAAGACCTTAAATGTAATGACAAACTATGTCTCTTTGAGTTTATATATGGTATTGTGAATGGGGTTACACCTCCACCCGCATACATTGGAGTGAGGCGGCAAGGCTACTTTGTGTAGGGATTGTGGTATTGTGATACACCTCCACCCACATATATTGGGGTGACGCAGCATGACGCTTTGTGTAGGGATCGTGGTATTGTGATACACCTCCCCCCGCATATATTCGGGTGAGGCGGCATGACCGCTTTGTGTAGGGATTGTGGTATTGTGATACACATCCACCCGCATATATTAGGGTGAGACTGCATGACCGCTTTGTGCAGGGATTTTGGTATTGTGATACACCTCCAACCGCATATATTGGGGTGAGGTGGCATGAATGCTTTGTGTAAGGATTGTGGTTTTGTGATACACCTCCACCCGCATATATTTGGGGGAGGCTGTAGGACCATTTTGTGTAGGGATTGTTGTATTGTGATGCACCTCTACCCCCATATATTGGGGTGAGGCAGTAGGACCACTGTGTAGGGATTATAGTATTGTGATATACCTCCACCCGCATATATTGGGGTGAGGCTGCATGGCCGCTTTGTTTAGAGATTGTGGTATCGTGATACACCTCTACCCGCATATATGGCTGCTTTGTGTGAAGGTGGTTATAGAGGATTCCCGACTTAACATCTATAAATTTGAATGGAAGCTCTTAATAAATTTGCTTGACGTTAACAACTATCTATGCCCTTTTATTGTTACCATGATTCATCATATTCATATTATATTTCCAAGCCCTTGAATAGGTGTATTTGTATTGTGTAAGTGAACACTGTGAACGGTCTATGAGACGCATAGGTGTATAATATGATATGTGAACACTAAGGACAGTCTATTAAATGTATATGTGTAAAAGAAGGGAGGAAGGTGCCACTTTCATTGGCCTTATTTGTACATGTTGATACAATTACATTATATTATGTATTCCACATATAGTTCATATGGCTCAGTTGATCCTAAAAGAAGATTAGAATGATGCAAGTATAATAAGACTTGAAATGTGACTCTATGGAATGTTTCGAAGTTTCTTGATGTATTTTATTTGCCTCTTATTTGAGTTACCATATTTTCATATGTTGCTTTGACTGCTTTACATACGAGTACTATTCCACATGTACTCACGTCCCTTTTGCCGGGGACGCTTCATCTTTTTTTGGATGCAGGTATACTTCTACAAGATGATATGGATCTTTGATAGGGATCTTCTTCACTACTCAGCTTATGGTGAGCCCGCTACAGTTCTAGTGGGTGTTTGGGTCTAGTTCATTTTATGTATTTAGGTATCTATTGTCATAAATCTCCATGAACACTGTGGGTCATGTAATTAAAGATTTGAGTTTTGTCATGTATTTATGTTCACAATATTTACAGTTATTTATAAAGCTGTGTAACCATCACGAGAAAGAATTTATGGGCCATTGAGCCAAATGTATTCAATATGAAAGTCGAGATCTAATTATGTTATGGTAAATTATGCATGAGTAATGATGAGAGGTTAATATAAAATAGGATTGCTCGACTGGGTTTACCTGGTTGAGCGCCAGTTGCGCTCCTCAGTTGGCCTCGAGAGTCATAGTTGTTGATTTCATGTATATGGTGCAATGTTATGTTATCTATATGTTATTTAGGATTGATTTCTGGGATTCTCTGATAGGTAGATAGGCCCTGTTACAGGGGAAACTCTGCCGAAAGTTTTGAAGAATTTGTAAAGATAGCCAAATTTTAAGGTCCATAAGTAAGTTGAGATTTTTAATAGGAAGTATAAGACCCATGTAGTCATAAGTTCCTATGCATAATGGTTGGAGGTAAAAGGATGGTAACTCTATTATTAGAAGTGACTTTTAAAACATTCGAGAATGAATGTTCTTAAGTGGGTGAGAATGTAACACCCCGAAAACTTTTGAAGTACATAAGCGCTATTATTAAAGTGTATATGCGCTAATTATATTATTTTTTATGCAGACGATGACTATTAATATTATGGATATCAATTGGATATGATAATAAGTGTACGAGGCATATTATAAGTTGTGTGGGGTCTACGGAGATCCCTAAGTCCAAGTCAAGTTGGAAATTTCATGATAGACTAAAGTTTCAAATGGGTACGCACAAGACCAAACTTTGTACGAGCATATCTACATATATATATAAGGAGTTATGTGATGATCAACCTGTCCAATGATAGATCATTGAGTCTAGTTTCTAACTCTTCAAACCGTTCGTCATTTAGACACTCCTACAAGAGATTATGACCAAACTACCAAAGGCTGGAAGAATGTGATTCTGCGGTCAGATGTGCGACCGCAGAATCATTATGCGATCGTGAAACTGCTTCTATGACCGCAAAACTGGTCGTAGAATGGACCAGTGCAGCCCAATTTTGGGCACCAATTTCGCGGTCAATTTTGCGACCCGCATACCCATTCTGTGGTCCATTATGTGACCGCAGACATGATTTTGGAGGGTTAATTTTTCTATTTTCATAACCTGGCCCCATTTTGATAAATAGGCTTTGGGACTTATTTTGGGGCAATTAATTATCTGAAGTTTTTTAAAGAGAAGTGAGAGTGTTCTAGAGAGAGGAAGTAGATGAAGTGTTTTGTTCATCAAGATCTTGTCCAAGCTTTGAAATCCAACAAGGAAATCCCACGAGTTCTTCATCTAAGAGGTAAGGTTCCATACCCTAGTTTTAAATTTCAAATCTGGGTAGAAGATGGCTGATTAGGAGTATGATTCTTGGGTATGAGAGTATTATTTATACATGCATGTACCGATAAAGTTTGTGGGAAGATTGTTGATCTCAAATAAGTAAAGATTGTGTTGTAGAATGAAGGAAATCTTGTAGAAGAACCTTGTAGCCAAATTTGCACACCTAGTGTTTGATAAAATGCTCAAATCAGCTGAAACCATGAATATCTTCCTAATTTGTGTTCAAGTTTGTTATGTCTCAAAATAGATTGGGATTGCTAGAATTTTTGGAACGTTGTAGTAATTTAAGGAAAGCTCAAAGCGAGGTATGTTGGCTAAACCTCTTTCCTAGAATTGTATCCCATGATGTTCTTGTGAGTCCCGAGTTATTCTTTATAAATTAACTATTCCGGATAAGCTTTGTGTTGAAATGTATATGTTCAAAATGTATTCCGGATGATCTTATCATATGATGTTATCCTTCGGGAATGTGTTCAAAGTAAGAGTTGGGTATAAAAATATTATGACTCCAAGTAGTATTTCAAATGAAGGCTATTATGTCAAATTGTGTAAGAAGTCTCAATATGCATAAGACTCTTAATTGCTCATAGGTGTACTAAAAGTCGTGATAAGGGATTTCTTGTTGTCTATAATCTATTTTTATGCTTGAAAGTGAAAGTAGTGAGTTGGGGATATAAAGTGTGAAGTAGTGAGTTGGGGATATAAAGTGTGAATACCGTGCCAAGAATGAAAGTTATACTTGTGGCCAATAGCACCAATGAAATTAAATAATGTGTGAAATATTATGAAATGAGCCTTGATTCAACTATTCCAAATTGAGTCCGAAAATAGAATTATCCAAAATCTTATATACTCAAATCATGTCCAAATGTGGTTGTTCTAACTAATGCTATGCATGGTAGGTATTTACAATATGTTTTGATTTCTTACATACTCATGAGTTGAAATTGTGTATTGCCTTTTTTTGGGGAAAGGTATTTCAAGAGTATTCTATATGATGATGTTCATGATAATAATCCTTGAAAGTAAAGAAATGAAAGTGCGGAATATGATATACGGCCACGGTGCCATAAATGGAGAATAATATGTATGGCCAAGGGAGCCAATGAAATAATGATATTGTAAGTAGTTGAAAGTAATTGTGAAGTGATATATGGTGTGAAAGGTTATGAGATTAACGTATTTGTACTTATGTTTCCAATGTGTTATAAGCTCCTACGCCCTCACGAGGAGAGGCTATGGTGTTCCTAAATATTTTAAATGTTCTATGATTACCCATGGCAAGTACAAGTAAGTGATGGTATGAACATGAAATGTGGCCGTTTGCCAAAATGAGAATTAAGGGATGTTGTATGTCCCTATGGTTTCAGTCATAGTATGTATGCTACCAAAATAATTAATGTAAATAAAATCGACGTTAGGTCCCCAAGAGCCATGAACATAGCTAATGACCTCAAGATGTCAAGTGAGTGAATAACGAGATGAAAGGGAGATGTCCTATGATAAATGATGATGAACCTTAAGAAAGGAAATTGAGCCCATGTGCCATTGAAATCGACTTATTGATTTACCATGCATGTGCTAATGTAATGATTCGTGTTTCTCCATGATGATCATGAACATGAAGTATTCCAATGATATGAGAAATTAAGACCTTAAATGTAATGACAAACTATGTCTCTTTGAGTTTATATATGGTATTGTGAATGGGGTTACACCTCCACCCGCATACATTGGAGTGAGGCAGCAAGGCCGCTTTGTGTAGCATTTTGATAATGTGGAATACACCTCCACCCGCATATATTGGGGTGAGGCGGCATGACGCTTTGTGTAGGGATCGTGGTATTGTGATACACCTCCCCCGCATATATTTGGGTGAGGCGGCATGACCACTTTGTATAGGGATTGTGGTATTGTGATACACATCCACCCGCATATATTAGGGTGAGACTGCATGACCGCTTTGTGTAGGGATTTTGGTATTGTGATACACCTCCAACCGCATATATTGGGGTGAGGTGGCATGAATGCTTTGTGTAAGGATTGTGGTATTGTGATACACCTCCACCCGCATATATTTGGGGGAGGCTGTAGGACCATTTTGTGTAGGGATTGTTGTATTGTGATGCACCTCCACCCCTATATATTGGGGTGAGGCAGCAGGACCACTGTGTAGGGATTATAGTATTGTGATATACCTTCACCTGCATATATTGGGGTGAGGCTGCATGGCCGCTTTGTTTAGAGATTGTGGTATCGTGATACACCTCCACCCGCATATATGGCCGCTTTGTGTGAAGGTGGTTATAGAGGATTCCCGACTTAACATCTATAAATTTGAATGGAAGCTCTTAATAAATTTGCTTGACGTTAACAACTATCTATGCCCTTTTATTGTTACAATGATTCATCATATTCATATTATATTTCCAAGCCCTTGAATAGGTGTATTTGTATTGTGTAAGTGAACACTGTGAACGGTCTATGAGACGCATAGGTGTATAATATGATATGTGAACACTAAGGACAGTCTATTAAATGTATATGTGTAAAAGAAGGGAGGAAGGTGCCACTTTCATTGGCCTTATTTGTACATGTTGATACAATTACATTATATTATGTATTCCACATATAGTTCATATGGCTCAGTTGATCCTAAAAGAAGATTAGAATGATGCAAGTATAATAAGACTTGAAATGTGATTCTATGGAATGTTTCGAAGTTTCTTGATGTATTTTATTTGCCTCTTATTTGAGTTACCATATTTTCATATGTTGCTTTGACTGCTTTACATACGAGTACTATTCCACATGTACTCACGTCCCTTTTGCCGGGGACGCTTCATCTTTTTTTGGATGCAGGTATACTTCTACAAGATGATATGGATCTTTGATAGGGATCTTCTTCGCTACTCAGCTTATGGTGAGCCCGCTACAGTTCTAGTGGGTGTTTGGGTCTAGTTCATTTTATGTATTTAGGTATCTATTGTCATAAAATCTCCATGAACACTGTGGGTCATGTAATTAAAGATTTGAGTTTTGTCATGTATTTATGTTCACAATATTTACAGTTATTTATAAAGCTGTGTAACCATCACGAGAAAGAATTTATGGGCCATTGAGCCAAATGTATTCAATATGTAAATCGAGATCTCATTATGCTATGGTAAATCATGCATGATTAATGATGAGAGGTTAATATAAAATAGGCTTGCTCGACTGGGTTTACTCGATTGAGTGTCGGTCGCGCTCCTCGAGTTCGCGGCATGACAGAATCGCAACAATAACAAAATAAAGTTGAATAGCTCAACAAGAGAGATACCTCAAACAATAACTCAAAAAGATCTTAGTTAGGCAAGATCTTACCTCAAACAAGCTAAGTCAACCCACTAGTAAGCCTTTTTCGTGAATATCCAACTCCGTACGACTCGAATCTAGCCAAAATAACTTAATACCACAAATACAAACCATAGGAAACTAATCCGGATAATAAAGTTACAATCTTTAAAGAAAATCAACAAATCATCTCAAAAAGTCAACCCGGGGCCCGCACCTCGGAACCGACCAAACTAACCAAATCTGAACACCCATTCAATAACGAGTCCAATAATTCTAAAATTATCAATTTCCAACCTCAATCGACCTTTAAATCCTCAATTTATAGTTTAGGAAGTTTTCACAAAATTTCCCAATTTTTCCAACTCAAAACACTAATTAAATAATAAAAACAATGATGGATTCATAAATAATAATCAAATCCGAGTCAAAAACACTTACCCCGATCAAATCCTTGAA
Source organism: Nicotiana tabacum (assembly GCF_000715075.1). Lineage (NCBI taxonomy): Eukaryota > Viridiplantae > Streptophyta > Magnoliopsida > Solanales > Solanaceae > Nicotiana > Nicotiana tabacum. Next base: position 47,839,464 of record NC_134088.1, read on the forward strand.
AATCCCTTCCAAAATCGCCAAAACTGAGCTCCATATCTCAAAAGATGAAAAATAACTCTAACCCTCGATCTTCTCTATTTCAGCCTAGGCATTCCGCTTCTGCGGAATAGATGAAGCCCCAACTCCAGCCTAGCAATCTCCGCTTCTACGGCCCATAACATGCTTCTGCACTCCCACTTCTGCGGAAGGTGACCGCACTTGCGGTCCCTAACTGCACGCTCAAAGTTCGCTTCTGCGGACGAGTCGTCACTTATGCGGGTGCGCACCTATGCCCGGGTGTCCGCACTTGCGACCTTCACCCTGGCCAGCCTCCTTTGCTTTTGCAATCTCTTAGCTGCACCTGCGGCCAAGCCCACTGTAGGTGCGATGACATTGGAACATCAGCTTCAATAACACTTCCTTCTAAGTGCCAAAATGGACCCGAATCAATCTGAATCATGCTAGGGGCCCCCGTCCAAACATACCATCAAGTTCCAAAATACATACAAACCTACTCGAGGACTAAAATCACATCAAACAACATCAAATCTATGAATAGCACCCCATTACAAGCCTATTGAATGAATGGACATTCAACTTCTAACACCAATGCCGAAACACATCGAACCAACTCTGATTTATCTCAAATTTTGCACACAAGTCCTAAATGACACAACGGACCAATTCCAATAATCGGAATCAAAATTCGGATCCGATATCAATAAAGTCAGCTCTTGGTCAAACTTCTCAACCCTTCAAACCTTCAACTTTTCAACTTTCACCAATTCAAGCCAAAACGATCTACAGACCTCCAAATCAATATCCAGACACACTCATAAGTCAAAAATCATCATAAGGAGCTATCGGAATCATCAAAACTCCATTCTGGAGTCATCTACACAAAAGTCAAATTCCGGTCAACTCTTTCAACTTAGGCTTCCAACTTTGGGACTGAGTGTCACAATTCACTCCGAAACTCACCAGAAACTAAAACCAACCACCCCAGTAAGTCACATAACCAAAATTTGGCATAGAGAAGGCAATAAATATGGGGACGAGGCTAAAATACTCAAAACTATCGGCCGTATCATTACAAGTAAACACAAAGTCCTCAAATACCAGATACGTCCTGAAATGGAATACATAATGGTCAACACCAAATAAAAGGTCACATCTCAAGTCAGAAAGACTCACAAGAACGCTAACTTCTTATCCCATATTTTTGAACGATTCTGTCAAGGTGAGCGGCCCGATCCCATAGGAGTAATGGCACGATTTCCTATCGTGGCGTACGACCCGATCCCATAATAATCATGTACACTAACGAGGTTGAACGACCCAAACCATAAATGCATCCCATAATACTGTTGAGTTCATAAGGCCCGATCCATAACAGTACCGTTGAGGCGTTCAACCCGATCCCAAAGGATTAGTTAAACTTGACGGGTCATTGGCCCCACTCACGAATATTTGTGTGAGTTATGAAATTTAAGAAACTTTTTGGACAATTTCCTATAACGTGGGAGAAATCCATAAAAGGAAGTACAATTTCCACTTCTAATTAACTAGCTCGTGAAATATCTAATATAGCAAGTCTGATAACTTACGCAAGTCTAGTCTCATGCAAAAATGTAAATTAAAGAATTTAAATAGTCAAGAATAACTCAAATTACATAATTAAAGTATGCATGAGTCTAAGTCTACCCAGACCTAATCATGAATTCCAGCATACGCACGAACCTCGTCACCTCATACGTGTGTAGCTCCCACAACATGTTAATGTAACGACCCGGCCGGTCGTTTTGAGCTTTAGGATTCCATTCGGTGGTTTGAGAGTTTGAGTAGCTTCATATTATGTACTATGACTTGTGTGTATGGTTGGTTTCGATTTTCGAGCATTCGAGATTGATTTGGAAAAATGATTCTCGTTTTAGAAGCTTTAAGTTGGAAGAATTGATAAATATTTGACTTTTGGGTAAACAGACTCGGAATCGAGTTTTAATTATTACAATAGGTTTATAAGATGATTTTGGACATGTACACAAAGTTTGGTTAAATTCCGATGAGTTTTGGATAAGTTTGGGTTATATGGTAATTGCTTTCGGTTTCGACGTCAATTTGAGCATAGAGGTTACCATATTGAGCAAACGGCCTTTGATCCATATTTTAACTAAACCATTATATCCGTATCGTAACTTTGGAACCATAGCAACTGGAATCATCAAGTTGCAACATCGTATGAGGAATTTATGATCATTTTACTAAGAATTGGGTTTCCAGATTTTTCAGATAAATTACAATATTGCCACTGAATTCATATTTAAAAATCTAAACTATTTCCATATATTGAAACCAACATATCTCCTTCATTATAAGGTCAAATTCAGTGATTCAAAAGTCTAACTTGACTGGAATTTACGAGAAATCCATTGATGGCATCAAAAGTAGGTTTCAGGATCGTTTGGCATAAGAAACGAGGCAGAACAACTGGGCAGAAGCATATAATATCGAGGGTTTGTTCATTTGGTCATATTTGGAGTTGGGGAGCTCGGATCTGGGTGATTGTGGAGGCGAATTTCAGCACATGGATTGGTTTAAGTGTTCTATTCTCGATTTTTGTTATATTTCATGAATCGATCTTCATTTTTGGCATTTGATTGATGATTTCAAAGTGAAATTTGGGGGGTTTTTTAGTCTAAAATTCCATAAAGTGAATTTTTGAGTTTTGCACATCGATTCGGAGTCGGATTTGAGTAAAACTAGTATGGTTAGACTCGTAATTAAATGGGTTGTCGGATTTTGTGAGTTTCATCGGATTCCGAGGTGCGAACCCGGGTTTGACTTTTTGGTTGACTTTGGGATTTTGATTAAAGATTTTACCTTTATCGATTGGGTTTGTTTACTTGGCATTATTTGATGTTCTTGAGTTGCTTTTGGCTAGTTTTGAGCCTATCGGAGGTCGTTACGCAAGGGATGGCATTTCTAGAGTATTGTTTGGCTTGCTTGGTATTGGATTCGGCTTGTTCGAGGTAAGTAACACTTCTAAAATTTGTGCTGAGGGTATGAATCCCTGAACATACGTGTTATATGTTTCTTGTTGAGGTGACGCATATTCTAGGTGACGGGCGTGTAGGCATGCACAGTGTGAATTATGACTCGGTGGATTCTATGGTACTATGTAGTAACCACATCTTGTTTCTATCCATGAAATTTCTACGTGATAGAGTAATTGAATTGTAATCCATGTTAGAAACCATGTTTAGGGTACATGCTTATCTTGTTGGGACCCACTGATGTCATTTCTACCGTTAAGTTATTTGCTTAAATTGTAATTTCATACTCAGTCATATTCATTCATTTGAATATCATATCTCAGTATCTGTTATCATTTATTGTTATGTCATGTACCATTGCTTGGGATAATTGGCATGAGATTTGTCAGCCCGAGAGACTGGATAATGACTGATTTGAGGTCGAGAGCTTGATTGTGAGTGATATTTATGGGATCGGGTTACACGTTGCATCAGGCTTTATTGATTCATGATAGAATCGGGCTGCATGTCGCAACAAGTTTTATTGATTCGTGATGGGATCGGGATGTACGCCACAGCAGGCCATGTTGGCTTATATTAGCGCTTGGGCAGGATCTGCCCCTCCGGAATCTGACATACTAGTAGTGAGTGCAGGTACCGAGTGCCGAGTGCCGAGTGCCAAGTGATTGAGTGTACCCAGTGATTGAGTGTACCGTGTGATTGAATGTGAGACAGTGAGATTGAGTACTCCTAGAGTGTGAGTACATGAGCTCATCACTGGGATGTATTTGACATGCATACTTGGCATGTAGGCATAGAGATGCATTTCCTCATGCTACACGGTTTTGTCATATTCTTGACTTCACATGCACATTGACATGTAGGCATAGAGATGTACTTTCCTCATGATTTCTGAGAATGAAATATCTTATCTGTTGTCGAAAGTGTTTGGGAAAAATCACAGTTTTCTAATTTACTCATATTTTGGTGATTTCAGTGAAAGATTTAGGTTTTACTATTATACCTAAAAAGTATGCCTATTTACCGTAATTGTGAACTAAATAAGCATCATATCTTTGAGTTACTGCTTGTACTGCTATCATCATATTATTATGAGTTGTTCTTGGCTATTGGTGTTGAACTCTAACCTTTGTCCAAAATCATCACTGCTTTCAACCTAAGGTTAAATTCTTTACCTATTAACATGGGGTCAGTTATACTCATACTACACTTCTACACCTTACATGCAAATTTTAGAGCTGATGTTGATGTGTATGGCAGGAGCTGGCATTGAAGATGTACCTGCGTTCCGATTATAACTTCCACTTGTTCTTGGTAGCTTTAGATTTATAAATCTATTTATGTACTTTTCGAATAGATGATGTATTTATTTTATACCAGCTTTGTAAACTCTAAGTCTTAGAAGCTCATGATTTATAGTACCAGTCCTTGGGGAATTGGATAAAATTCAGTTATTTCATTTTTTACTGTTATCATTATAATTATATTATGGTTTATTATTAATTGGCTTACCTTGCGGGTTGGGTTAGGTGCCATCACGACTAGTTAGATTTTGGGTCGTGACAAGTTGGTATTAGAGCTCTAAGTTCATAGGTTCTACGAGTCATGAGCAAGTTTCTAGTAGAGTCTTGCGGATCGGTATAATGACGTCCATACCTATCTTCGAGAGGCTACGGGGCATTTAGGATAAACTTCCCATCTTTCATTCCTTATCGTGCGAGATTAATTTAGCTTGAAGCGTATCTCTTTGAATTTCCTTCCACTCACTCGTATACGTATGTAAGAGCTCGGTATAAGCTGTGCATCGACGACTTGTGATTCTATGGATGAGGTACGAGATGTGTTTTCTGTGTTTTGGTGCTGGGCCAGTCTGGAGGACTTGAGGCATAGTTTGGGCCGCAGCTTAGGCTTGGTAGTTTTAGTTATGTGAGCATGTACTTTTAGACTTCTATGTCCAGTGGTGTCCCTATGAGTGGGACTGGTGGATCGGTGAGTGGTTGGTTGGCTATATGATGAGTAGGATGTGAGTACGGGATGTGTTCAGATGGTTTGAATATGACAGGAAGAGTTTGTTCGAGATGTGAAAAGGACTATTGGATGCTCGATTTCTGTGGATGTGTCATATAGTCTTGTGTTATAAAGGTTTTTGAGAGATTCTTTCGTGTTAGTTCACTTATGGAACGAAGTAGATTTTCATGTCTTGTTGATGAGTTCAGACTCAAGAAAATTAAGTGATTGTGTAGTAGTTGTGGCTGTGAAAGGGTATAGAGAGATGTCAGTTTGAGGCTAAGCAGGTGAGTTATCACATGCGAGGTAATCTACAGATATGTGATCCTTATGATGTTGTGTGTATGGTTTCTTTTCTACCAGTGGGTTATAGGTGTTGTGATTTGAGTTTGGATTGGTTGAGAAAGTTGACCTGACCATCGCGAGGATGAATGCGAGCTTAGTAGATGATTTGAGGTATTTTATGGTTTGTGTTACATCAGCTTATGAATAATTTAGTTGAATTTCAGTGCGGGATTATGGCGGTAATAGAGTATGGGTATTGTGAGTTGTCGGATGTTTTGTTCTATGGCTTTAAGCCAAGTGGGAGAGCCTGCTATCGACAATTTGATTGCATGGTTATGTGTTTTAATGGTTTCTGCATACTTATGAATCAGTTATGAGTTGCAGAGGTTGAGATCAAGTATGACTCAAATAAGTGAATTTTTGGTATGTGTTATATTACACTTTATGGGTATGTAGAAATCATGGAATGATTTGAGTTATTATTCGTGACGGATGTAGTGCGTATGGAGTAGGAATTTACTCGGTTGCGTTACGGCGGGGTTACTTCTTTAGGTGTTGTTGTGCTAATGGGGCACAGTTCGTTCGGCCCGCTTGGGTGGTTGGATTGAGATTTGAGCAGAGTGGGTGACTCCCGAGAGGGTTCTAATGGATTCAAGATTTATATGTGGCAATTAAGAAATTTTTAGATTTATATATGGATAGAATCTGAGATTTGCATTGGATGGTGTAGAGACTCACGATATTTCTATATCATTATGGATTCTACATTTCAATATCAGGAGGGTAAAGGAAACGGTTTTAGATTCACATAAGGCCTCTTCATAGTGGCTATCTCGGGTGTAGTAGTTTGAGTGTTTAAATGGGAATACATCAATTTATGGGCCTTAGGGCGATGTGGTTTTATGCTAGGATCTCTCGTGGTGAGCGTTGAGTTAAGGGTCGTACTGTGCTAGCAAAGCGAAGTGTTAACTTGAAGGCAATTCAGAAGAAACTCATAGGAAATAGGCAGCTTGGTAGAAGGTTAGATCAGTATGGTAATGGTATACTCGGTTCTTTTGGTTCTTATTATGTGATGAGGCTTTACAGGTGTTTTGTGGTAATAGTCTTGGGTTTGGAGACATGTGTGACTTGGTTGAGTTAGATGAATTCAGTTTTGATGGCTTGGTTATGTGCAAATGGGTTTCATAGAGTTTTCGATGATTTCTACGACGACTTGTGATGGATATTTTCTATAACATGGGGAGTTTGTGGTGCATTGTGATTTTCTCCTGGATGGGATCAAGTGGGAGGTTTCTAGCTATTTGAGTATGCATTCTGCTTGTGATTCGGAGTTGGTAATGAGGTTCTCGTATTTTTACATGATGGCCTGATAGAGGTAATGCGTCGTGTGAGATTAAGATTGGCATGTGCAAGTATACGGTTCAGTTTCAAAAGGGAGGTCATGAGTTCTAGACGGCATAGACAGTTTTAGATATTTAGAAGAATACTGGCACTATCTAGTATCCCCTGAGAAGACTGCGCATTTCAATGTGTTGTGATTTGTTGGTTATACTCACACTAGATGTGTTTCTACTTCGAGTGAGATGGCTATTGAGGCATTGCCATGATTATGATCTTTCCTGTTGATAGTATATTGTGCTATCTGTTTCTTCATGATTATGGTCATTCACTTTGTATGGTTATTTTTGACTTGCTTATGGTTGTTGATTTTGAGTACTGGGCTCGAGGTATTTCATATGGACTGGTGTTTGGATGGGGTCACAGTCACGCCCCAAAACCGAGGAGCGTGACCGACGCTCAACCGAGTCAACCCGACTGAGCAAGCCTGTTAGATTTCATTCTACCCAAATTCATTCGTGAATAAAGAGGAGTTGTACTCCATTAATCAAATACTGAAGAGATTTCATTAACCGCTTCCATTTCATTCCCATTAACAACATCATTCAATATTTCCAAAATAGTACGAGTTTATAGATTTAATGAAAAACATGTTGCCAAATACCAACAGTTCTAATCCAATTCCTAACATCAAATACCACCCAGAAACTGTCTACGGAGCCTCTAAGTACAACTGAAGAGTAATATGAAAATGCCGGCAACAAGGCCCCAGCTATACCTCAACCACAAAGTACATGAGAAACAAAAGATACATGACCCCGAAATGAAGTGGGGCTCACCAAATTGGCTGAAAGGAGTGTACTGATATCACTGATCAATGCCACCTACTGTAGAACCACCTGCATCCATTAAATATGCAGCGCCCCCGGCAAAACGGATGTTAGTACTGTCGAATAGCACTAGTATGTATAGCTAAAAATCCTCTTTCAAAATAGAATGCCCATATAATCTATACGTAGAACACATAATATAATGTAATTGAAACAACCTGTACAAATAAGGACAACAAAAGGGGCACCTATTGTCTGCATTAATAATATGTCTCATTAGACCGTCCTTAGTGTTTACATATCATATTATACACTTATGCATTTCATAGACTGTCCGTAGTGTTTATTCATACTGTATATCTATACCTCTTATACACAATGCATCTATGCATTTCATAGACCGTCCACAGGATTTCATATCACAATGGATTTCATAACAAAATGTACCTATGCGTTCAAAGAAAATCCACAGGATTTCATATCGCAATGTACCTATGCGTTCATAGGCCGTCCACAGGATTTCATAACACAATGTACCTATGCATTTCATAGACCGTCCACAGGATTTCATAACACAATGTACCTATGCGCTTCATAGACCGTCCACAGGATTTCATAACACAATATACCTATGCGTTTCATAGACCGTCTATAGGGTTTCATAACACAATGTACCTATGCGTTTCATAGACCGTCCATAGGATTTCATAACACAATATACCTATGCGTTTCATAGACCGTCTATAGGGTTTTATAACACAATATACCTATGCGTTTCAAAGACCGTCCATAGGGCTTCATAACACATTGGAAACAAAAGTACAAATACGTACATCTCATAACCTTTCACATCACATATCACCTAATCCGTACTTTCAACCACTTACAACATTATTATTTCATTAGCTCTCTTGGCCATACATATGATTCTTTATTCATGGCACAATGGCCGTATTTTATATTCCACACTTTTATTTCTTCCCTTTCATAGATCATCATCATAATTATCAACAAGTAGAATATTCCGTAAATCACAACTTTAAATTCATTAGTAATGAAGGCTTTAAACACAATCGATTTCTTTCCAATTAATGGAGTAAAATGATTGGCAATCGAAGTACAAATTAAAATCATACACAATTTCCACTCACGAATATGTAAGAATGCAAAACACATTAAAAATTACTTACAAAGCATAACATTAGCTAAAACAGCCACATATGGGCATCACTTGAGTTCATAAATGTTTAGCCGATTATTTTGTCGAAGTTAATTTTGGAATAGTTGAGTCAAAGCTCATTTCATAATCTTTCTCACATTATTTCATTTCATTGGCACCATTGGTCACAAGTATAACTTTTACTATTGGCACGTTGGCCATACTTTATATTCCCAATTTACTGATTTCACTTCCAACCATCTTTATAGGTTATCAACAATAAGACATTTCCAGTCAAGACTTTAGGTACATATATAAGCAATTAAGAGTCTTAAGAATATTGAGATTTTCTCACACAATTTGGCATACTAGCTTTCATTTGAAATACGATTCAAGCCACCACATTTTAATACGCAACCCATACTTTGAAACTCGCAGAAACATTATAGAATTCAATTCCAAGAGAGAAAGTTTAGTCAACATATCTCAATTGAGCTTTCCTTAAATTACTACAACGTTTCAGAAATTCTAGCAATCCCAGTCTATTTGAGACATAACAAAATTGAACAATAATTAGTAAGATATTCATGGTCTCAGCTCATTTGAGCATTTTTTCAAACACTAAGCATGGATTAAGGTTCAAGGTCCTTTTATAAGGGATTCCATCATCCCACAACCCAATCTTTATCATTTTTAGCTCAACATTCTTTCTACACCCTTTGATAACACATGCATGTAAAATAAATAACCCTCTTGCCCAGGAATTATCTTGCTTATTACCCATTTCTAGACAAAATTCAAAATTGAGGGTTAGGGTGTAGAATCTTAACTCTAGGATGAAGACCTAGTGAGTTTCCCTCCTTAATCTTCTAAAACATAAGCAAGAATTGAATAATCAATTATTGAGGAACACCTTCTCACTCTAGGGCACTCTCTCTCACTCTAAAATATTAGATTATACCTCAAAATGACCCAAAGTCTGTATTTAATGAAATATGGTTGGGTTTTAAAAACCCAAAAATGAAGCTCCGGAACAGGTTCTAGAGTCGCATAAGTGACCGCACAATGGTTATGCAGACTGCATATCGGTCGCATAATTGGTGTCCAAAATGACCAAAAATCTGCATGAGTTTGCGGTCACTATGCGGTCCGCATAACTGTTCTGCGGTCGGATAGTACACCGCATAACAGTTATGCGGTCGCATAGTCGACCGCATAATTGCTTCCAACTGACCCAATTAACTGCCTCACTCGGCTGCCATTATGCGGTTCGCAGAGTGATTCTGCGGTCGCATAATGGACCGCAGAAATGAACTTTTCCGCCAAAAATTTTCCTTTACTTTCCCGTGCATTGTTCAACCCAAAAGGTCCGAGCCACGGCGAGCATGAAACATTATTTTCTTTGCAAATTTTACCGGGCTTTACACTTAAGTTCTTCAAAATTTTTTCGGGGTGTTACAGTCACGTGTTGCAGCGGAGTATGTTGAGATATGATCTTTTGTGTTAGATTCGCGTGTATTGGTTCTACTATGTGTGATGGGTTCATAGCATTGCATACGTAGTGGTACCTGTTAAGCCTGCGAGATGGATCTCTCATTTAATTTATTTTTTTTCATGTTCGAGTACATTGGAATTGTTGCTTATAGGTGCACGGATTGTACGGTTTGTGGATTTAGGTTGTATTGGTGGGGCATGTCCATAGAATAGTTGTGTTTGATGAGATGAGGTCATTTGACCTAGAATGGGAAGATATTATGGTTAGAAGTTATTATTGTGGGCATCTGAGTTATGTGGTATATCATGTGATTACATCTTGGGTTATGGTTATGACTTGATACAACTTGTTCAGATTTATACAGTGTGTATATGTGAGATTCGGGTCTTGCAAAGAATTTTGGATGTTGGAAATTGGGTTTTAAGGTTTATGAACTAAAGGTTAAAGTAAGAATCCTCTGTTAGGTGGTGTTGTTAGGCTTATATGGATTGGGGTGACATGGGATCACCCATGGTTATGTGTATGGTGACGGTGTATGGCGATTTGATAGCTTTGGAACGAATCTTGGCATGTTCGAGGACGAACGTATGTTTAAGTAGGGGAGAATGTAACGACCCAACCGGTCTTTTTGAGCTTTAGCATTCCATTCGGTGGTTTGAGACTTTCAATAGCTTCATATTATGTATTGTGACTTGCGTGGATGGTTGGTTTCGGTTTTTGAGCGGTTCGAGATTGATTTGGAAGAATGATTCTCGTTTTAGAAGCTTTAAGTTGGAAGAGTTGACCAATATTTGACTTTTGAGTAAACGGACTCGGAATCGGATTTTAATTATTCCAATAGGTTTGTATATGATGATTTTGGACATATCCACAAAGTTTGGTTAAATTCCAATGAGTTTTGGATAAGTTTGGGTTGTATGGTGATTGTTTTCGGTTTCGACATAGATTTGAGCATAAATGTTACCATATTGAGCAAACGGCCTTTGATTCGTATTTCGACTAAACAATTATATTTGTATCGTAGTTTTGGAACCATGGCAGCTGGAATCATCAAGTTTCGACATCGTAGGATGAATTTATGGTCATTTTATTAAGAATTGGGGTGCAAGATATTTCAGAATAATTACGAAATTGCCATTGAATTCGTACTTAAAAATCTTCACTATTTCTAAATATTGAAACCAATATATCTCCTTCATTCTAAAGTCAAATGGAATAATTCAAAAGCCTAACTTGATTGGAAATTTATGAGGAATCCATTAAAGGCATCAAAAGTGAGTTTCAAGATCGTTTGTCATAAGAAACGAGGTAGAACAGCTAGGCAAAAGTATATAATATCGATGGTTTGTTCATTTGGTCATATTTAGAGTTGGGGAGCTCGAATTTGGGCGATTGTGCAGGCGACTTTCACCACATGGATTGGGGTAAGTGTTCTATATACTCAGTTTTGGTTATATTTCATGTATGCATCTTCATTTTTGGCATTTGATTGATGGTTTCAAAGTGAAATGGGGGGGGGGTTGTCTAAAATTTTCTAAAGTGAATTTTTGAGTTTTGAACAATCTTTATTGATATTTTTGGGATCGGGTTGCACGCCGCATCAAGCTTTATTGATAGTGAGATTGAGTACTCTGAGAGTGTGAGTACATGAGCTCATCACTGTGATGACATTTGACATGCATACTTGGCATGTAGGCATATAGATGCATTTCCTCATGCTACACGGTTTTGTGACATTCATGACTTCACATGCATATTGACATGTATGCATAGCGATGTACTTTCCTCATGTTCTCTGAGAATGAAATATCATATCTGTTGTAGAAAGTTTTTTGGAAAAATCACATTTTTCTGATTTACTCATATTTTGGTGATTTCGGTGAAAGATTTGGGCTTTACTGTTATACCTAAAATGCATGCTTATTTTATGCAACTGTGAATGAACTAAGCATCATATCTTTGAGTTATTGCTTCTACTGCTTTTATCATATTATTACGAGTTGTTCTTGGCTATTGGTGTTGAACTCTGACCGTTGTCCAAGCTCGTCACTACTTTCAACCTAAGGTTAGGTTTGTTACTTATTGAGTATATGGGGTCGGTTGTACTCATACTACACTTTTGCACCTTGCGTGCAGATTTTGGAGCTGATGTTGTTTTGTATGGCGGGAGCTGGTATTGAAGATGTACCTGTGTTCCGGTTATAGCTGCCTCTTGTTCTTGATATCTTTAGATTTCTAAATCTGTTTATGTACGTTTCGAACATATGATGTATTACTAGTCCTTGGGGAGTTGGATAAAATTCAGTTATTTCAGTTTTGACTCTTATCATTATCATTATATTGTGGTTTATTGTTAATTGTCTTATCTAACGGGTTAGGTTAGGTGCCATCACGACTAGTTGGATTTTGGGTCCTGACAGGGTGGTATATAATAGATATAACACCTACGAGGTAAATTCCCCCTCACAAGGTTAGGCAGGAGACTTGCCTCGCTCCGAAATTCGATAATCGGCTACAATGCCTCTCTAGCTCCTCAAACCAATGCAAATGATCCGAAACTAGTCAAACAACGTGCAAACCAATCAGTATATACCCAAAGACTCATAATTTAACAATTAGGGGTCATTTGGTAAGATGCATTAGAGAATGTAATTCATGTATTAGCTTTTGCTATTAGTAATACCTTGTTTGGTACACCTTTTCAACCTATATATTACTAATGCAAGTATTAGTTATACAACCTATTTGGTATTATCCTATGTATAGCTAATACATAGCAAACCATGGTATTAGCAATACCAAGGCTATTAATGTATAAATTAGCATGGTTAAAGAAAACATTATCCTTAAAATCCCTTATAGCTAAAGAATATGGAGGGCATTTTTGTAAACAATTAATTTTCTTAAAAACTATGCAATGCATTTTAATTTTTAAATCACCACACCAAATAATGGATAATAAATAATCTCTGCATAACTAATACTTGCATTACTAACCCTTTTATTATTACTTCCTGCATTACTAATACACCTTATTCAGCATTATTCTTATACACCTTACCAAATACCCCTTAGAAATAATTCTCAACTCTACACAAAAAGTCAATAAAGTCAACTCTCGGGCCCACGTGCACGAATTTCAAAAGATTCTCGAAGATAAACATTACCCATAGCACCATGAACTAAAATATATAAATTATTCTCAATTTTATGTCCAATTTCGTGGTCAAAATCCAAAATTTCCATTTCTAGGTTTTCTTCCAAAATCCCATAATTTTTACCTATTTTTAGGTTAAAATCCTTATATAATCCATGTATTTAACTCACAATGAGTAGGAAACACTTACCTCATGATAGATGATGAAAATGGCTCTTCAAAATTGCCCCCAACAATGGCTCCAATGTGAAACAAGAGATAAAAATGAGCCAAGTCCCGTTTACAACCTTATAATCTACCCAAGTGAACCTTCTTTGCGGTCGCGGAAAACCCCTTGTGATCGCGAAGGTTAACCAACCTCGCCCAGGAAATCCTTCTACACGAACGCGAAGACCATCTCGTGATCGTGAATCTCAACCTGCCCAAAAGCCTACGTGGATGAGCCCAGCCCCGCGAATGCGAAGGCTAAAACCTTCAACATCAGAAATTACTTATGTGATTGCGAACCAAGTCACACGATTGCAATGAACAACCTTCCAAACCCAGGCCAGCCCCACTAACACATTACATTCGCGACACTCACCACGTAAATGCGAAGAACAACCTGATCAAGCATTGCGATCACGACACCCTGCACGCAATCGTGAAGAAGAAAGTCTTCACCAACTCTGACAAACCTTCACGATTGCGATGCCTCCTACGCGATCGTGATGCACACACCGGACACCAGAAACTAGCAACAACCAAACAAAGAGAATTGGTTTGAGACCATCTCGAAAACACAGCCAAGGCCCCCGGGACCCCGTCCAATCACACCAACAAGTCACAATACCTTATCCAAACTTATCTAAAGACTCGAAACATCACAAATAACATCAAAATCACTAATCGACGATAAAAATCTTCTCTTAACTCTCACACATTCAAACTTCGATGAATGCGTCCGAACCACTCTTAGACATTCCGGATCACCACCAAACTTCACGCACAAGTTCCAGTCAATATAATGAACCTATCCAAGGTCTCAGAACATTTCCTGCAATCCGATAACACCAAAGTCGAATCTAAGTCAAACTTAGAAAATTTCCATACCTTCAAAATGAAACCTTCCAATATTAAGCACCGAAACGCTCCCGGACCATCCGATTGTCACGACCCCAAAATTCCTCCTTAGGAATCGTGATGGAACCTAGTCTCTACGACTAGGTAAGCCTAATACATAAAGAGAACTAACAAAAAAAACCAATTCAACTATATAAAAATTAAACTGATAAATGAAATAACGTAACTGAAACATGAACAATGGTTATACATTTCCCAGACCGGTAGTACATAGTCATAAGCTCTATTAACATACACTTGAATTTCTAAATACAATACTGTTTTGAAATGAAGATAAACAGTAGTAAAGATAATATTCTAAGGTGACTCCGAGGCCTACAAACGTCAAGCAAGTATACCGTGAATTCTCCAGCTGCACAGACAGAACTCTCAAAACCAACACGATCAGAAGTACCTGGATCTGCACCAACATGTGCAGAAGCATAGCATGAGTACACCACAATAGTACCAGTAAGCTTCAAGCCTAACATCGGTAGAGTAATGACGAGGCCAGGTCAAAACACCTACTAGACAAAAAAAACTGAACACAATATAACATAATCTAATAACGAAAAGTAAGGAAATAGATGACAACAGAATAGAACGATGACATAAGGCTAACAACGGAAATTAGAGCAATAAAGGATAACAAAGAGTGAACATATGATAGGAATAACAAGTGATCAAGTACCATAAAAGTACAAGTAAAGACAAATGAATGGAAGACAATCAATGTTCAAATCAACAAGTCCTTTCACATAGAAAGTACAACAAGAATCACAACCGAGGTACTACAATCCCTGATCACAAATCATAGGCCACAATCATGAATCCGGCACAAATGGCACCTCGTGCCCACATTATCAATCAACTTCGCATGGCACAATCCTCGTGTTACCACATACATTGTATCCTTGTCAGATGCCAAATAAAAATGTTCGAGAGATTCATTTAAATACATTACGGCATAATAACAATCTTGAGTAAAGTAAAGCGCCAAATGAGATAATGAGTTTATTCTAGGAATCAAATAAAGTAAAATGAAGTACAATTCATACACTATAGAGTGTCAAATGAGTTTAGTTTAAAAATCAATAAGGTAAAGTAAAATAACATTTTTAAATAAAGTAAGCAGTCAGAATAGTTAGCAAATTAAATATAGAATTAGTTAAAGCAAAGTGTGATGACAATTTTAAGTAAAGTAAAACATCAAATAGGATAATGAGTTTAATTTGAGAATCAATAAAAGCAAAATAGGATAACCATTTAAAAATAGCAAAGAACCGAGTGAGATAACGAGTTTTATTTTAAGAGTCACATAAAATAAAACCTGTTAATAATTCTTTTATCTAAAAACCGTTATGTTACCAACAACTCACATAATTTGAGATAATGAATCCACACAAGTAAATTCATCTTAACAATTAATTCACCAAGTAAAAACAGAGGCACAAATTGATTCATTAAAGCAACACAGTAAATCACATAGAATGCATGACTCACACAAGAAGTCAAAATCGTTCCAAGACAAGAATAACAACAAATAACCAAATACTACAAGTAAAATGATTTAAGGAAAACAATAATCGTTTAATCAACAAGCCGTTGCAACATAGAGTTGTAAAATAAGAATAACAACCGAGGTAACACACCTCACATTCACATTTCACAAATCACAATCACAATCTTCCTTATATCGCCGCGTGAGCCTTGCATAAATATATTTTTAAAAATATTTTTCCCGAAATAGCTACACGCGTTTTAGCCCCCTTATATCACCGCGTGGCTTCAAGTAATTCCCTTACTAGCAACACGCGTATAAATCCCACCTTATGTCATAGCCCACGGCTCAACCACAATATGTACAAGAATCTCAATAGCAACAAAATGAATAAGAAAGAACTCAACAAGGAATGATATCTAAATATTCAACAAGTTCAATCTCAATGTGTTAATAACTTTCTCAACTACAACTTCAATAACTCACAATGAAGGTATTCCCATGAAATGGAAACTTCCAATTCAAGTGCATAACCTAAGCATGACAATGAAAGAGATAGCATGAAATAGAAACCACGTCTAAATGCACGAGAATAACTCAACAATGGAAAGAATGGCATGTAACAACAACTACTAACAAATGCATGTAAGAGCAACCTAGACAATGGATGTAATGACAACTCCAATTAAAGCATGTAAGAATAAACTTGACAACGAAAGATAGACAAATGTTTAAATATTTATGATTAACCTATGAGTCTAAATCGGTCAATTTTCACATATAATCCCATGTACACACTCCTTTCTCCATGTACACGCCTTTCACATAGTTCAAACAGTACAAGCAAATCCAAATCCTAAGGGGTAGTTCCCCCACACAAAGTTAGAGAAGATACTTACCTCAACTAGGCCAAATCAATATTCAAAAATAGCTTTTCCCTTAAGATTCGCTTCCACACGGCTCAAATCTTATAAAAAATGGCTTAATATCATCAAACAAAGCAAGAGAAATCAATTACGATTAATAAATCTAATATCTTTAAAATATTTCTTAAAAGTCAACAAACGTCAACCCCGGGCCCGCTCGGTCAAAATCCGGGTCCAAGGGTAGATCTTGACTACTGATAACACCATAACTCCATATATGTGCTTTGTTTTCAAATACGAGTTCAATTCGACTCTCAAATCTCAAATTTTTATTTTTTAAAATATAGACAAAAATCTCCAAAATTACTCTTAGATTCTCATGAATTTGATGTTAAATCTCATTTATAATGATGTAATATAGTTGAAAATTGATCAAAATCACTTACCCAATGGTTGTATGTGAAAATACCCTCTCCAAATTGCCTTCTACCGAGTCTAGGGTTCAAAAATATGAAAATGAGAATTAATCATGTCTTCCCAGCCCTTTTGTTCAGGTGCAGATATCGCAATTGAAAAACTAGGTTTGCAATTGCAAATAAATGCTCGCAAATGCAACGCCTGACAGCCTAGAGTAAATTTCGCAATTGTGACATATACCTCGCAATTGTGAAGCCCTCTTCGCAAATGCGACCAAGTGGTCGGAAATGCGAACCTACCCAGCCCAGGTACTAAGTACCCAAAGATCCGATCATATCCATTACCGTGTTGATTCCACCTACCACCAGGCTGTCCTATTTATCCGAGTTCCTTCTGAATTACCCTCAAGTAGACACTTCTCCTTGCCATAACACCACAATCCTTACCCAAAGCTCACCACAAGAGATCCTTACATAATACCATATCGCCCGAAGGCCCATAAGTCGTTGTATTTCCTCTTAAACACCCCAAAAGTACCACAACCGAGACACCTACTCAGAAGAGACCTTTTGTGAATCTAAAATTATTTCCTTTACCTTCCTAATACTGAAATATAGAATCCATAATGATATAGAAATATCGCGTGTTTCGACACCATCCAATGCAATTCTTAGATTCTAGCCATATACAAATCCGAAAACTTCTCAATTGCCACATTTAAATCTTGAATCCATTAGAACCTTCTCAAGATCACCCACTCTCCTCGAATCTCAATTGCACTACCCAAACTGGTCGAACGACCTGTGCCCCATTAGCAAAATAACACCTAAAGAAGTAAACCACACCTCTAAGAAGCCGAGTGAATCCTTTTTCTTGGTACATTACATCCATCACGCATAGCAAATCTAAATCATTCCAGGACTTCCATATATCCATAAGGCATAATACATCATGCATCCAGAAATTTCCTTGCTTAAGTCAACCTCAAAACCAACATCTGCAAGTCATAACTGATCCATAAGTATGCCTCAGACTGAAACCAATACAACACATATCCATGCAATCAATTCGCCGATGGTGGACTCCCCCACTTGGCTCGAAGCCATAAAATAAAACATCTGATAACTCACAGTGCCCATACTCTATTACTGCCATAATCACATTGTGAGATTCAACTAACCCTTTATAAGCTCATGTTACACAAACCATATAATATCTCAAATCATCTGCTAAGCTCGCATTCATCCTTGTGATGGTCAGGTCAACTTTCTAAACCAATCCAAACTCAAATCACAACACCTATAACTAACTGGTATAAAATAAAACCCACACACAACATCATAAGGATCACACATGAGTAGATTACACCGCAGGCGATAACCTACCTGCTTAGCCTCAAACTGACCTCTCTTTATACCCTTTCACAACCACAACTACTATGCAATCACTTAATCTTTCTGAGTGTGAACTCATCAACAAGACATGAGAATTTACTTTATTCCACAAATTAAATAACATGAAAGAATCTCTCAAAAACCTACATAACTCAAGGTTGTATGACACATCCACAAAAATCGAGCATCCAATAGTCCTTTTCACATATCAAGCAAACTCTTCCAGTCACATTCAAACCATCTGAACATATCCCGTAGTCACATCCTACTCATCATATAGCCATCCAACCACTCACCGAGCCACCAGTCCTACTCATAGAGAAAATACTGGACATAGAAGTCCGAAAGCACATGCTCACACAACTAAAACTACCGAACCTAAGTTGCGGTCCAAATCGGGCCTCAAGTCCTCCAGACTAGCCCATCACCAAAACACAGAAAATATATCTCGCACCTCATCCATGGAATCACAGGCCATCGATGCATAGCTGATACTGAGCACTCACATACACATCCTAGTGAGTGGAAGGAAGTCAAAGAGGTACGCTTCAAGATGAATCAATGTCGCACGTTAAGGAAAAAAAGATGGGAAGTTTATCCTAGATACCTTGTAGCCTCTTGAAGATAAGTATGGACGTCATCATACCGATCCGCAAGACTCTACTAGACACTTGATCATGACTCGTACAACCTATGAACCTAGAGCTTTGATACCAACTTGTCACGACCCAAAATCCAACTGGTCGTGATGGCACCTAAACCCAACCTGCTATGTATGCCAATTTAACAATAATCCAATATCAAATGAAATTTACTAAGAAAATTAATGATAATATAACTAAAGTCTTATACAAAGAATCCCCAAGGACTAGTAGTACAAATCATGAGCTTCTAAGATTTAGCGTTTACAAAGCTAGTATGAAATAAATACATCATCTGTTTGAAATGTACATATATAGATTTTTATAAATCTAAATCTACCATGAACAAAAGGCAGCTACAGACAGAACGCAAGTTCGTCTTCAAGCCAGCTCCCTCCATACACAACTATATCAGCTCCAAAATATGCACGCAAAGTGCAGAAATGTAGTATGAGTACAATCGACCCCATGAACTCAATAAGTAACAAACATAACCTTAGGTTGAAAGTAGTGACGAGCTTGGACAACAGTCATAGTCCAACACCAACAGCCAAGAACAACTCGTAACAATATAATGAAAACAGCACAAGTAATACTCAAAGATATGATGCTCAGCTCGTTCATAGTTACGGAAAATAGACATGCGTTTTTGGTATAATAGTAAAACCCAAATCTTTCACCAAAATACGAGTATGTCAGAAAACTGTGATTTTTCCCAAAAGCTTTCAACAACAAATAATATGTTTCATTATCAGATTGCATGAGGAAAGTACATCTCTATGCCTATATGTCAATGTGTATAAGAAGTCATGAATGTTACAATACCATATAGCATGAGGAAATGCATCTCTATGCGTACATGACAAGTATGCATGTCAAATGTAATGCAACACAATGATAAATTCATGTACTCACACTCTCAGAGTATTCAACCAGACTGTCTCACACTCAATCACTCGATACTCTCAATCACTCGATACACTTAATCACTCGGCACTCGACACTCGGCACTTGGCACTTAGTACTCGGCACTCGGTACATGCGCTCACTGTTGGTATGTCAGACTCTGGTGGGGTGGATCCTGCCCAAGCGCTAAAATAAGCCAACATGGCATGTTGCGGCGTGCAGCCCGATCCCATTATAAATCAATAAAGCCTACTGCGGCGTGCTATCCGATCCCATAATCATCACTCACAATCAGGCTCTCGGCCTCACACAGTCATCATCCTCTTCAGTCTCTCGGGCTCATAAATCTCATGCCAATCAGTCTAAACAATGATAACATGATGTGATAACAAATGATAACAGAGATTGAGATATGATATCCAAATGAATGAATATGACGGAGTATGTAATTGCAATTTAAGCAAATAACTCAACAGTAGAAATGAAATCAGTGGGTTCCAATAGAATCAGTATATAGCCTAAACTTGATTTCTAATATGAATCACATCTCAATTACTCTAACACGTAGGAATTTCATGGATAGAAACAAGATTAGATAACTACAGAGTACCACATAATCAACCGAGTCATAATTCACATGGTGCACTCCCACACGCCCGTCACCTAGCATGTGTGTAACCTCAACACAAACCAATAACACTTATATTCAGGGATTCATACCCTCAGCATCAATTTTAGAAGTGATACTTACCTTGAACAAACCCAATCGATAAAGGTTGAATCTTAATCAAAAGCTCAAATCAACCAAAAAGTCAAACATGGGCCCTCACCTCGAAACCCTACAAAACTCACAAAATTTGACAGCCCATTCACTTACGAGTCTAACCATACTAGTTTCACTCAAATCCAACTCTGAATCAGTGTTCAAAACTCAAAAATTCACTTTATGAACTTTTAGACAAAACCCCCAAATTTTTCTTTGAAATTCATAATCCAAATGCCAAACACGAAGATAGATTCATGAAATATAATCAAAACCGAGTAGAAAATACTTACCCCAATCCATGAGGTGAAAATTGCCCAAATCTGAAGTCCCCAACTCAAAAAATGACAAAACAATTGAACAAGCCCTCGATTTTATAAGCTTCTGCTCAGAGATTGTTCTTTTTCGGACAACCTACCGCTTCTGCGACAAATCCTTAGCTTATGCGGAATAACACTTAGGCCCTGACTACTCTCACATATGGAGCATCCTCCACTTCTATGACATCGCAGGTGCGATGAACCTCCTGCTTCTGTGAAACCCCTCCGCTTCTACGCCTCGCGATCCACTTCTGCGCTTTCGCAGATGCGACCCATTTTCCGTATCTGTGAACTTACCTGACCTGCCCAAAATGCGCTTCTGTGACAGCTATGCTTCTTATGCGGCTCCGCACCGACACCCAAAGTTCTGTAGGTGAGGTCACACCAGACCTTAGAAAAAACCAGCATAAACACCATGTTCCAAAGATAATCTGAACCACGTCTGAAACTCACCCGTGCCCCTCGGGACCCCGTCTGAATATACCAACAAGTCCCAAAACATAACACGAACCTACTTGAGTTCTCAAATCACACATAAAAACATCAAAATGATGAATCACACCTCAAATCAACTTAATGAACTTTTGAACTTACAACTTCCAAAACTCGTGACGCACCATATCAAATCAATCCGGAATGACCTCAAATTTTGCACATAAGTTTCAAATGACATAACAAAACTATTTCAATTCCCGAAACCATAAATCGAACTCAATATCATCAAAGGCAACTCCCGATAAAACTTATGAATATTCCAAACCTTCAAATTTCTAATTTTAGCCAAATAGTGCCGAAACTTTCTAGAAATATCCAAAATCAACTTCGGGCATACAGCCAAGTCCAAAATAACCATTCAAATCTAATAGATCCGAGATCAAATACTCAAAGTCAAACCTAGTCAAATCTTCTAGTTGAACGGAAGGCAGATACTCAAAATGATCGGTCGGGTCGTTATAGTCCCTCACCTTAGAATCTGAGCAAACTCATAAATTCCGAACAATCATTCTGATATGAGTCCAACCATACCAAAATCATCCAATTCCGACCTCAAATCGACCTTCAAATCCTCAATTCATATTTTAGAAAAGTTTTTACAAAAACCATCAATTTTCCAAATAAAAACAAATATGGAATCATTAATAATTGACAAATCCGAGTTAAAAACACTTACCCCGATCCAAATCATGAAAATTCCCTCCTAAATCGCCCAAAACCAGTAACGACCCAACCGGTCATTTTGTGTATTTGCATCATGTTTCCCTTTTTGATGCTTCACACATGTGTAATTTTTACTTTATGACTTACGGGGTTGATTGGTTTCATTCTAGTAAAGTTTCGGGTTGATTTAAACCCTTTGGTTCTTGGTTTAAAACCCCAAGTTAGAAATATTCACCAAAATTTGACTTTTGTGAAAACGACCCCGGAGCGGTATTTTGATTACTCTGATAGGTTCATATCATGATTTTGGACTTGGGCGTATGCCCGAAATTGAATTTGGAAGTTCGTAGGTTGATTTGAGTTGTTTTGCAGAAGATTGGAAATTTGAGGTTTAGAAGATTTTCCAAGTTTAACCATAGCTTAACTTTTGGATATCAGGTTCGAAATTTTGTTTTGGGACATGGAATAGGTCCATTGTGCTATTTAGAACTTGTCTGAAAAATTTGATGTCAATTGGAGTTAATTTGATAGGATTCGAACGCTTGGTTGCAATTCAAGGGGTTCTTGAACTTTTCTTTGAAATTCATATATTTTAATGTATGATTCGTAGTTATAGATGTTATTTTAGTGTTTTGATCGCGCGAGAGAGTTTATATAATATTTTAAGACTTGTTTGGATGTTTGGTTTGGAGCCCCGAGGGCTCAGATGAGTTTCGGACGTGTTTCAGAATGATTTTGAACTGAAACAGCATTGCTGGTACGCTGGTGCTCTAACGTCACAATTGTGAGCACCAGCCTCACAATTGTGAAGTGAACAGGTGAGGGTTAGGTATTGCGATTGCGATACCTCACTCACAAATATGATGCCTCACTCGCAATTGCGAACATAGGCCAATCTGGGTAGACTCGCAATTGCGACATATTTTGTCGCATTTGCGAAGGGGACAGGGTTCGTAATTGTGAACTCAGTGTCGCATTTGCGAAGTCCCCCTTAGGCTATCAGTAGCCGCATTTGCAAGAAATTCTTTGCAATTGCAAGGGTTCACAATTGCAAGGGTTTGCAATTGCGACATCTGCAACTGAACATAAGGGCTAGAAAGTCGGGATTAAGTCTCATTTTTCATATTTTAGAACCCTATACTCTGTAGGAGGCGATTTGTAGAGGGGATTTTAATCTACAAATATTGGGTAAGTGATTCTAATCAAATTTCAACTCTATTCATGATTATATCTTTGATTTAAGGAAAATTATAGATTTTTGTCAAAGTTTTGAAAAAATTAAGATTTTTTAGCATCGATTTGGACTCGAATTTGGAAACAAAACACATATATGGACTCATGGGGTTATGGCTAGTCAGAATCTACCCTTAGACTCGGGTTTTGACTGGGTGGGTCCGGGGTTGACTTTTGTTGACTTTTTGAGAATTGTTTAAAGATCAAAGCTTTATCTATTGTAATTGGTTTCCCTTGCATTGTTTGATGAAAATAAGTCATTTTGGTTAGAATTGAGCCATGTGGAGGCAAATTTTAGGGGGAAACTATATTCGAGGGTTGATTTGTCCTAGTTGAGGTAAGTGTCTTGCCTAACTTTGTGTGGGGGAACTACCCCTTAGGATTTGGGTTGTTTGTGCTAATTTTACTATGTGAATGGCGTATACACAAGGTGACGAGTGTGTACACGGGCTATATGTGGTATTTTGACCATCTTGGACTTTTAGACTTCTTCCATGCATCTACTTGAATTTGTTATAACATGTTACATCTTTTATTGCTAAATTTACTCTCAGATGCTCTAATTGAGGTTGTTAGCATTTGTTATACTCTTTATTGTTGGAATTGCTCTTACATGCTTAGTTAAAGTTGCTACCTTCCTTATTGTCTTGTTACCCCTTTTATTGTTAAAATACTCTTATTTGAACTTGTTATTTCTTGGAATATCTTCTTGTTGAGTTATTGGTGTTGAAGTTGTGGAAGTCATTATCATATTGAGGTTGAGCTTGGTAATTGTTGAGATATCTTTCCTTGTTGAGTATTCCTCATTCATTTTGTTGTTATGGAGATTCTTGTACATATTTTGATTGAGCCATGGGCTATATTGTGTGATAACATCAGTCTGTTGATTTTGGCAAGTGTTGTGGCATATGGTCTGTAAGGCCCCGTGAATTTTTACGTAGAACCCGGGGTTTCGTGGTGCTGAGGTAGGCTAATTTGTTTGAGGATTGTCAAAATTCTTCACGGCGAGCCACTTTTTGGGTTGTACAATGCGTTGGGGAGTTGAAGGAAAAGTTGTTGGTGAACATGGCATTTTTGTAGTCTATTATGCGACAACAGAAGTAGTCTACGGACCGCAGATCCGCCGCGGAGTAGAGCAGAAAAATGACCCATTTTTAGAGGTCATTTTTCGGTCAACAATACGACCGCATAATCATTTCGCGGGCAGCACAACCGTTGCAGAACCAGCATGAGAAAATTCCTGAGGGAGATTCTGTGGCGCGTTATGCGATCGCATAACTTTTTTGTGGGCTGCAGACTTGACCAGGCCTGTCCAGTTTTGGGACCATTTTTGCGGTACCTTTTGCGGGCCGCATATTCATTTTGTGGTCTGGTCTGCGATCACAGACCCGGTTTCTAAGGCTTAAGTTTGGGAAAATTTACCCGACCCCATTTTAATAAAATGTCCTTGTGGGTTATTTTGGAAGATTTCAGCTGATGTTTTAGAGAGAGGGGAGTGCTCTATACAGAGATGAGGAATCCAGAAGTACTTTGTTCATAAATCATGTTACAACCCAAATTCGCATACCATAGATCACGCCGTAAGTTAGTCGACGTAAATCCAAGAAGAGATTATCTTTGAGATGATAAGAAGTTAATCCTATTGGTCTTAAACGATACAAGGGTGTATAAGAGTGGTTAACAAGTATTTGAAGTTAAACGAATCAAGGATGTTGTAACCCGTATTTTCGGGTAACACTAGAGGTGATTAATTGTCCCAAGAGGTCTTGTTTTAATGTATTTGAATCATATAATATCCGCATCATAAGTCTTGAAGTCAAGCGAGTTACGAAACAAAAGTCGATAAAAGTTGTCGCAACTTAGGTTTATAATTTTACTTAAACTTGAGGTCAAATATTACGGCATTTTTCTCCCAATGTGCTTGGAATTATGGGGTTATCTACCTATCAAATTGAATATCTATGAGTCTAGTTTCCAACACATTAAACCGTTTGTCGATACGATCTCAGAATAGAGAGATATTCGCGTTTTCGCGAGAGTGCGCCAAGCTGCTCTCTATGGGGCCCACAAAGGCGGTTTAAGACATATGGACATATATAAGATACCTCAACCCCGTTTTAAGTCATTATTTTTCAGTATATTCAGACCTTATAACCCTAAAAACAGTCTCTCAAGGTTCTCTCATAATCCAAGACCCAAACAAAGGGCAAACAACACAAATCAAATGTCGGGAATCCCGTGGCGCTAGTAAGTTTCTTGTTCTTCTTGTTGTTGCTGATTTTTGTGTTGTTCCAGCTCGTGTGGGAGGTTGTTTTAAGTGTTTTATGTCCTGTAAATACACCTTCAAGTTTTTAATATCAACCCTAGGTGATTTCAAGTCTTCTAAAGTAATTCTAGTGTCGAAAAACCCGAATTAATTGCTAGTTTTGCTTCCTTGTTCTTGTAGCAGAATTGAAGGGATATTTCGTGGAAAATTAAGGTCAAATTGGAGTTGTTCTTTCTGTTTAAAGGTAAGGAACCTCTTACTCTATATATATTTAAGATTATCCAAGTTGCAGCTAAGTCGTTGAAGCTAGAACTTGTGAAATATATATCGAAAGGCTTGGTAGTAATGTTGTTGGTTGGTGGACTATTTTGGAGGCTCAATATGATTATTAATGATGTTGTTTGGGCTGTTTGGTGATTGTATTGACTTGTGGGAAGTCATATAAATAGGGGAGGTGCTGTCCGTTTCATCATAAAATAGGTTGTGGTCGATACATAATAGTTACGACGCTTAAACGATAATGATAGTGTCATTTGTCTTATTGTAGACTAAGGAGTCATGACATTTGCATAGCTTGAGGTTGGGCAGTATATACAAGGTATGTGAGGCTATCCCCTTCATTCTTTTGCACGACTCCGATTGTACATAATGTAATGAACGAGCTCCCAAAGATACTCTACTCTTAGAAGCTAGCAGTACTTACATTGCTGCCCTTCTTATGAAACGATTGATATTGATGTTACTTCTCTTATTCTTATATTATCAATGTTGTTGGTAGTTCCTGATTCTTATAAGATTCTTGATGAAGAGTTAATCCTAATAACATGTACGAAGGATACCGACCTTACGTCACTCCGAAAGGTTCAAAATATGATTCCAATGAGTCCAGCATGCATCATATATATGTATCTATTTTACTCTACCGAGCCGCGCTATAGTCGGCCGGGTATGGCACCTTTTGTGCAACCACTGATCAGTTGGGTTTTACCGAGCTCCACGTGGCCGGGTACGATTCTACCGAGCCCTATGATGGCCGGGTACGTTTTACCGAGCCTATTATGGCCGGGTACGATATGATGATGGTGATGCCTACAAAGGCATATATTTTAAAAGTTTATGTATATATATGTATGTATCATGTATTTCATGTCAGTAGCCCTCAGAGGTACCCAGATGTCACAGGTTGTATATTCTCTATCCCTGTTTACATTACTGTTCTTACTTATGCTTTCTTGCCTCACATACTCAGTACTTTATTCGTACTGACGTCCTTTTTATTTGTGGACGCTGCATGTCATGCTGCAGGTCCTGATAGACAGGTAGACGTAGCTCCCCCACCACAGTAGGCTGTCCAGTTCAGCGGTTATTGGCGAGATCCCTTCTCCGGACTTACCGTGGTCTTGGTATGCATTTTTGTTATAGACATTATGGGTATTTCGGGGCCCTGTTCCGGCAATGTTGTAGCACTTATGTTCCTTTAGAGGCTCATAGACAGGTGTCGACTTATGTATGGTTTAGAATGCCTTTTCGGCTGATTTTTGTTGTATAGTCTTTCATGGCATCATGATAGCTCATACCTTATATAGAGTTTCTTGACAGTCTTGTCGTCCCATGTTATGTATGTTCATGATATTATCTTTCATTGTTGGATGTTCGTGATCCATGTCTACTATTTATATTGATCTTGTCGGCCCTTAAAGATAATAAGGAAGGTTAGATAAAATGTACGTTGGTGCTCGGCAAGTATGGCCCGGGTGCTAGTCATGACCCTCCAGTTGGGTCGTGACAAACTTGGTATCAGAGCAAGTCTGTCCTAGGGGATGTCTATGAGCCGTGTCTAGTAGAGTTTTGATTATGGATGTGTAGCGCACCACATTTATAATCAGGAGGCTACGTGACATCTAGGGTTGTTACCTTCTTCCTGAATCTAGATCGTGCGTAGAGTTGAGTAGTAAGTGTCCATATCTAATATTCACCTTGTTTTCTTTCAGCGATGCCTTCGACTAGGAAGCAAGCAATTAGTAAACGGCTTGATACAGCTGTGGGATATGGTAACATTCAGGTGCCTCCAGCCAGAGCAGGCCAAAGTGAGGCTCAGAGTGAGATGCCGTCTCATACCTCTCCGTCTCTTCCAGAGGATATTAGGAGGCACCCAGTACATCTAGTTCCTCCGTCTAGCACTACAGACCACGATATGCGCAGTGCGGTGCAATTGTTGACTAGCTTGGTAGCTGCTCAGGCTCAGAGGCAGAATACCGGTGCTGCTGATAAACCGGTTAGTGCGAGAGTTCGTGATTTTATTAATCTAGAACCTCCAGTGTTTACCGGATCAGACCCCAAGGAGGACCCACAAACATTTATTGATCAGATTCATCGTACATTGCGGGTTATGCATGCTAGTGATACGGAGGCAGTAGAGTTGGCTTCTTATCGGTTACAGGATTTAGCGGTTTTCTGGTATGATAGTTGGGAGAGATCTAGGGGTCTGAACGCTCCTCCAGCCGTGTGGAAGGAATTTTTTGAGGCCTTTCTTCGTCACTACTTGCCAGTTGAGATACGACGAGCTAGAGCTGATAAGTTCTTGAACCTTCGACAGGGTAATATGAGTGTATGAGAGTATAGTATACAGTTTGATTCTTTAGCAAGGTATGCTCCCCATATGGTGGCCGAGATGAGTGATAGGGTGCATCTGTTCGTGAACGGGTTGGGACCACATCTGATAAATGAGTGCACAACAGCCTCCTTGGTAGAGGGCATGGATATTTCCCATATTTAGGCTTATGCCCAGACCCTAGAGGATCGTAAGCGCCAGCAAAGGGCAGATAGGGAGCAGGATAGGGGCCAGCATAAGAGGGCGAGATTTGCAGGGTATTCTGATGAGTTCAGAGGCAGTATCAGGCCCCAATCTTCGAGGAGTTCGGCGCCACCTATAGCTAGTGCTCCTCCAAAGTTTCAGAGGCCTCGGTATGATCGATTTACCTATTCTGGTTCAGGTCAGAGTTTGAGGGCATCAGGCTCACAATTTCATAGAGATACTAGTCAGACAAGACCCCCAACACCTCGTTGTGATCAGTGCGGCAAGGCCCACTTTGGACTGTGCCGTCGAGGTTCCGATGCGTGCTATTCTTGCGGACAGCATGGCCATATGATGCGGGATTGTCCTAACAGAGGAGGTGGTGGTATGGCTCAACCGACTGGATCTGTGTCTGGTTCTTCCTCATCAGTTCGACCTCCAGCACAAGGTTTTCAACAGTCGACAGGTCATGGTAGAGGTAGAGGTTCAGTGCCGAGTTTGAGTGGTGCTCAAAATCGAACCTATGCTCTAATAGGTCGACAAGATCTCGAGTCATCTCCGGATGTTGTTACAGGTATATTGTCTGTGTTTTCTTATGATGTATATGCGCTAATTGATCCAGGATCTACCTTATCATATGTTACACCCTTTGTGGCTAATAAGTTTGGCATTGAACCTGAATTGATAAGTAAACCACTTGCGGTATCCACTCCGATAGGAGATTCTGTGATTGCTAGAAGGGTATATAAAGGTTGCACTGTGATGATTTGTAGTCGTCAAACCTCAGCAAATTTATTTGAGTTAGAAATGGTTGATTTCGATGTGATAATGGGAATGGACTGGTTGGCCTCATGCTATGCAAATGTTGACTGTCGTACGAAGATGGTTAGGTTTCAGTTTCCTTGTGAACCCGCCATTGAATGGAAGGGGAACATTGCTACGCCGAAAGGTAGGTTTATTTCCTATCTTAAGGCAAGGAAGATGATCTCAAAAGGTTATATTTATCATCTTGTTCGCGTTAGGGATGCGGAGGCAAAGCCGCCTACTCTACAATTAATCCCAGTGGTCAATGAATTTCCAGATGTTTTCCCAAATGAACTCCCAGGCCTTCCTCCTGAAAGGGAGATTGAGTTTAGTATTGATGCATTGCCTGACATTCAACCGATATCTATCCCTCCATACAGGATGGCCCCGGCAGAGTTGCGAGAGTTGAAGGCACAGTTGAAGGACTTGCTGGATAAGGGTTTCATTAGGCCTAGCACTTCACCTTGGGGTGCGCCAGTCTTGTTCGTGCGGAAGAAAGATGGGTCGTTAAGGATGTGTATCGATTATCGATAGTTGAATAAGTTTACAATAAAGAACAAGTATCCACTTCCAAGAATTGATGACCTATTTGACCAACTCCAGGGTGACAAGTATTTCTCCAAGATTGACTTGCGTTCAGGGTATCATCAGGTGAGGGTTAAGGAGAAGGATATTCCAAAGACGGCCTTCCGGACAAGATATGGGCATTTTGAGTTCTTGGTGATGGCGTTCGGGCTAACAAATGCCCCAGTAGCTTTTATGGATCTCATGAATAGTCTATTCAGGCCCTATCTTGATGTGTTCGTGATCGTATTCATTGATGACATTCTGGTGTATTCTCGTTCGGAGGCGGAACATGCGGGCCACTTGCGGATAGTATTACAGACCCTTCAGGATCATAAGTTATATGCTAAGCTCTCTAAATGTGAATTCTGGCTGAACTCAGTAGCATTCCTTGGCCATGTGATATCTGATGAGGGTATTAGTGTCGACACTCAGAAGATCGATGCAGTGAAGAATTGGCCGAGACCTACAACACCGTCAGAAGTCCGCAGCTTCCTGGGGCTAGCAGGATATTATAGGCGGTTTGTAGAAGGGTTTTCCTCTATATCAGCACCATTGACTAAGTTAACACAGAAAGCTACCAAGTTCTAGTGGTCTGATGCTTGTGAACATAGTTTTCAGGAGTTAAAGAATCGATTGACATTCGTGCCAGTGCTCACTCTCCCAGAAGGAACACAAGGTTATGTGGTATATTATGATGCCTCAGGTATAGGTTTGGGGTGCGTATTGATGCAACGTGGGAAGGTGATTGCTTATGCATCAAGACAATTGAAGAAGCATGAAAAGAATTACCCGACTCATGATTTGGAATTGGCTGCAGTAATATATGCTTTGAAGATATGGCGGCACTACTTATACGGCGTCCATGTTGACATCTACACAGATCACAAGAGTTTACAATACATCTTCAAGTAGAAGGAGTTGAATTTGAGGCAGCGTAAGTGGCTTGAATTACTGAAAGACTACGATGTCAAGATATTGTACCATCCCGGTAAAGCTAATATTGTGGCAGACGCTCTCAGCCGTAAGTCAATGGGAAGCTTAATACATATTGAGGCAGGTAGACAAGGGTTGACCAAAGAGCTTCACCAGCTGGCCAATATGAGAATCAGATTGTTGGACTTTGATGACGGAGGTGTTACTGTACAGAATACAGCAGAATCATCTTTGGTAGCCGAGGTAAAAGCACGGCAATATGAAGATCCTACCTTAGTAAGATTGAGAGAGGGAATTCAGCAGTGTAAGATTACAGCTTTCAAGATCGGAGGAGATGGGACACTGAGATACCAGGGCCGATTATGTGTACCTAGTGTGGCAGGGTTGCGAGAGAAGATTATGATTGAGATTCACCAGTCCCGATATTCTATCCATCCTGGCTCGACAAAGATGTATCATGACGTTAAGGAGCAGTATTGGTGGGATAACATGAAGAAGTCTATTGCAAAATTTGTAGCCCAGTGTCCTAATTGTCAACAAGTAAAGATCGAGCATCAGAAACCTAGTGGATTGATTCAGAATATAGAGATTCCGACTTGGAAATGGGAGGTTATTAATATGGACTTCATTATTGGATTACCTCGCTCTTATCATAAGTTTGACTCCATCTGGGTGATAGTTGATCGACTTACAAAATCTGCCCATTTTCTGCCAGTTAAGACAACTTACATGGCTGAAGATTATGCGAAGTTATATATCAAGAAGATTGTTAGGCTTCATGGTGTGCCGGTATCTATTATATCAGACCGAGGAGCTCAATTTACGGCTAACTTTTGGAGGTCTTTTCATAAGGGTTTAGGCACACAAGTAAATCTCAGCACTGCATTCCATCCGCAGACTGATGGACAGGCTGAACGTACCATCCAGACGCTTGAAGATATGCTACGAGCATGTGTTCTAGATTTCAGGGGGAATTGGGATGACCATCTGGCACTTATAGAATTTGCCTACAATAATAGCTACCATTCCAGTATTAAAATGGCCCCGTATGAGGCACTGTACGGGAGGAGATGTAGATCACCAGTTGGATGGTTCAAAGTCGGTGAGACAGAATTATATGGGCCAGATTTGATTCACCAAGCCATTGAGAAGGTGAAAGTGATACAAGAGCGACTGAGGACGGCACAAAGCAGGCAAAAGTCTTATTCCGACGTCCGACGTCGTGATCTGGAATTTGAGGTTGGTGATTGGGTTTTCCTGAAGATCTAGCCGATGAAGGGTGTTATGCGTTTTTGGAAGAAGGGTAAGTTGAGTCCGCGGTATATTGGGCCGTACAAAATTCTTCGACGAATTGGACAGGTTGCTTACGAGTTAGAATTGCCATCTGAATTGGAATTTGTCCACCCGGTATTCCATGTATCTATGTTGAGGAAATGTATTGGAGACCCTTCTCGGGTCGTCCCTATCAAAGATGTACAAGTTACAAAGGATCTATCATATGATGAAGTGCCAGTGGCTATATTAGATCGACTAGTCCGCAAGCTGAGAACAAAGGATGTAGCTTCCGTGAAAGTATTATGGAGGAACAAGAATATAGAAGAAATGACATGGGAAGCAGAAGAGGAGATGAAGTCTAAATACCCTTACCTATTCCAGAGTGAAGATAACGAGGATGCCGGGGAAAGAAGGACGCATTATAAGGTGAAACGGCTCTATGAGGTAAGCAATAGCTTGTGAATACTCTTTTTTTAATACAAAATGGTAATATGCAGATAATGTACATATCCATAATGCTTTGTATAGTCTTGTAAGGCCATAGGTTAGGTATAATTGCTTGCAAGTTTGTCTAGTGTCCATTTTATAGGGGAAACTCAGCCGGAAATCTCCGTCGGAATCCACAATGAGTTAGACACCCCATAAACCCTTACATTCGAGGACGAATATTCCTAAGGGGGAGAGGGTGTTACAACACAAATTCGCATACCATAGATCACGCCGTAAGTTAGTCGGCATAAATCCAAGAAGAGATTATCTTTGAGATGATAAGAAGTTAATCCTATTGGTCTTAAACGATACAAGGGTGTATAAGAGTGGTTAACAAGTATTTGAAGTTAAACGAATCAAGGATGTTGTAACCCGTATTTTTGGGTAATACTAGAGGTGATTAATTGTCCCAAGAGGTCTTGTTTTAATGTATTTGAATCATATAATATCCGCATCATAAGTCTTGAAGTCAAGCGAGTTATGAAACAAAAGTCGATAAAAGTTGTCGCAACTTTGGTTTATAATTTTACTTAAACTTTAGGTCAAATGTTACTGAATTTTTCTCCCAATGTGCTTGGAATTATGGGGTTATCTATCTATCAAATTGAAGATCTATGAGTCTAGTTTCCAACGCATTAAACCGTTCGTCGATACGATCTCAGAATAGAGAGATATTCGTATTTTTGCGCGAGTGCGCCAAGCTGCTCTCTATGGGGCCCACAAAGGCGGTTTAAGACATATGGACATATATAAGATACCTCAACCCCGTTTTAAGTCATTATTTTTCAGTATATTCAGACCTTATAACCCTAAAAACAGTCTCTCAAGGTTCTCTCATGATCCAAGACCCAAACAAAGGGCAAACAACACAAATCAAATGTCGGGAATCCCGTGGCGCTAGTAAGTTTCTTGTTCTTCTTGTTGTTGCTGATTTTTGTGTTGTTCCAGCTCGTGTGGGAGGTTGTTTTAAGTGTTTTATGTCCTTTAAATACACCTTCAATTTTTTAATATCAACCCTAGGTGATTTCAAGTCTTCTAAAGTAATTCTAGTGCCGAAAAACCCGAATTAATTGCTAGTTTCGCTTCCTTGTTCTTGTGGCAGAATTGAAGGGATATTTCGTGGAAAATTAAGGTCAAATTGGAGTTGTTCTTTCTGTTTAAATGTAAGGAACCTCTTAATATATATATATTTAAGATTATCCAAGTTGCAGCTAAGTCGTTGAAGCTAGAACTTGTGAAATATATATCGAAAGGCTTGGTAGTAATGTTGCTAGTTGGTGGACTGTTTTGGAGGCTCAATATGATTATTAATGATGTAGTTTGGGCTGTTTGGTGATTGTATTGACTTGTGGGAAGTCATATAAATAGGGGAGGTGCTGTCCGTTTCATCGTAAAATAGGTTGTGGTCGATACATAATAGTTACGACGCTTAAACGATAATGATAGTGTCATTTGTCTTATTGTAGACTAAGGAGTCGTGACATTTGCATAGCTTGAGGTTGGGCAGTATATACAAGGTATGTGAGGCTATCCCCTTCATTCTTTTGCACGACTCTGATTGTACATAATGTAATGAACGAGCTCCCAAAGATACTCTACTCTTAGAAGCTAGCAGTACTTACATTGCTGCCCTTCTTATGAAACGATTGATATTGATGTTACTTCTCTTATTCTTATATTATCAATGTTGTTGGTAGTTCCTGATTCTTATAAGATTCTTGATGAAGAGTTAATCCTAATAACATGTACAAAGGATACTGACCTTACGTCACTCCGAAAGGTTCAAAATGTGATTCCAATGAGTCCAGCATGCATCATATATATGTATCTATTTTACTCTACCGAGCCGTGCTATAGTCGGCCGGGTACGGCACCTATTGTGCAACCACTGATCAGTTGGGTTTTACCGAGCTCCACGTGGCCGGGTACGATTCTACCGAGCCCTATGATGGCCGGGTACGTTTTACCGAGCCTATTATGGCCGGGTACGATATGATGATGGTGATGCCCACAAAGGCGTATATTTTAAAAGTTTATGTATATATATATATGTATGTATCATGTATTTCATGTCAGTAGCCCTCAGAGGTACCCAGATGTCACAGGTTGTATATTCTCTATCCCTGTTTACATTACTGTTCTTACTTATGCTTTCTTGCCTCACATACTCAGTACTTTATTCATACTGACGTCCTTTTTATTTGTGGACGCTGCATGTCGTGCTGCAGGTCCTGATAGACAGGTAGACGTAGCTCCCCCACCACAATAGGCTGTCCAGTTCAGCGGTTATTGGCGAGATCCCTTCTCCGGACTTGCCGTGGTCTTGGTATGCATTTTTGTTATAGACATTATGGGTATGTCGGGGCCCTGTTCCGGCAATGTTGTAGCACTTATGTTCCTTTAGAGGCTCATAGACAGGTGTCGACTTATGTATGGTTTAGAATGCCTTTTCGGCTGATTTTTGTTGTATAGTCTTTCATGGCATCATGATAGCTCGTACCTTATATATAGTTTCTTGACAGTCTTGTCATCCCATGTTATGTATGTTCATGACATTATCTTTCATTGTTGGATGTTCATGATCCATGTCTACTATTTATATTGATCTTGTCGGCCCTTAAAGATAAAAAGGAAGGTTAGATAAAATGTACGTTGGTGCTCGGCAAGTATGGCACGGGTGCTAGTCATGACCCTCCAGTTGGGTTGTGACAAATCCTTGCTCAAGCCTTGGAGAATTCATAAGGAGAACTTGCAAAAAGTTGTCTACTAAGAGGTAAGATTCTAGCCCTAGCCTTCTATTTTGAATTTGGGGCAGAAGGTGGGTAATAGGGAGTGTGATTCTTGGGAATAGGAGTTGTTCTTGTGCATGCATGTACCAATACGGATGATGGGGAGGTCATCTACCCAATATGGGTAAGATCTTGGTGTTAGATTGGTTGTGGTGTGAAGGAGACCTTGTGGAAGAACCTTGTAGTTAAATTTGTGCACATAGTGTTTGGTGAAATGCTTAAATGAGCTGAACCCATGAACTTCTTCCTAATTATGTTTCGATTTTGTCGTATCTCTAATAGATTGAAGTCTCTAGGATTTCCAGAATGTAGTAGTAAATTAAGGAAAGTTCAAGCGAGGTATGTTGGCTAAACTCCTCTTATAGAATCGAATTCCATGATGTGCTCGTAAGTTGCAATCATGATTGGCTCAAGTTCTTATTTATCATGTTCCGAGTCCTTCCTGATAATTTTGATTTCTCTAAATAAGTGTTGTGTTGCAAGATGTATATATTTAAAATGTGTTACAACTGTTCCTATCTTATCATGATCTCCTCCGAGAATGTAACCGAGTATGACTAATGTATCCAAGGTGTTATGATTTAAAATCTTGTTTCCTTTGCAAGTTATTGGGCCTAATTGTGGAAGAAAAACTCAATGTGCTTATTACTCTTATATGAATTTAAAGTCTTGATTATAGATGCCCTTATTGTTGCTAACCCGTGATGATGCTTGAAAGTGAAAGGAGTGAGTATGAAATATGAGATACGGCCGACGTGCCAGGAATGAAATTATACTTGTGGCCACTAGTGCCAATGAAATGAAAAGGCGTGTGAAAGATTATGAAATGAACTGTAACTCTTTTCTATAATAAATGTTTTAGGAGTATCGTTTATTCACCGAGGAAGGGTAGGTTGAAATAACCTAACCCCAAAACTACATGTGACGGTGTAGGAGTGATTGAAGGGTAAATCCCCATATTGATGTGTTGATATTGTTCCCCTTAAATGGGATGAGATTGATGTGTTGAGATTATTCTCCTTAATTGGGATGAGACGATTGCTAGCGGGATGTGATGTGATGTCGACCCCCATGGCATTGTGGTGAGCAGCTTAGCCGATCGGGCTGAGATCGGACGCCATGTCGCGCATGTGGTGGTGTTGTGATTGGATGTCTTTGGGTGAGACGGTTTAGCCGATCGGGCCGTGATCGGACTTTGTGCTAATAAAAC
The DNA here is from genome assembly GCF_000715075.1 of Nicotiana tabacum. NCBI lineage: Eukaryota > Viridiplantae > Streptophyta > Magnoliopsida > Solanales > Solanaceae > Nicotiana > Nicotiana tabacum. Next base: position 47,876,194 of record NC_134088.1, read on the forward strand.
GGTGGTATATCGGTACTAAAGATCTCCCAACTTAAAATATTGGAATTTAATTGAAATTTACCTTTCTCTTAACTTGACACTTTGATATTGTTTGAGGCTCTCATTCATTCCATGTTTCTTTCTCATTGTACTGTTACTCGTTCTATTGAGAGGGTGTTTAGTTTTACATAATACTACTATTCCATATATACGAACGTCCCTTTTGCCGGGGGCGCTGCATCTTTTAATGGATGCAGGTGGTTCTACAGTAGGCGGCATCGATCAGTATACCCTCTTCTCAGCTGACTTGGTGAGCCCCACTCCATTTCGGGGTCTTGTATTATTTGTACCTTATGTATAGTGTTTTGAGGTATAGTCGGGGCCTTGTTGTCGGCACCATCATACTACTCTTTTGTATCCATTAGAGGCTCCATAGACATAGTGTGGGTTGTATTTTGGTTTGGGAATGTTAAACTAAAAGTATTGTGTTTGCATCACATGTTTCCACTTCCAAACTATGAATGCGTATTGTAATATTTTGGTAACTCTTGAATGAAGCTCTAATGGTAATAAAATTGGTATTGTTCATGTAATCTTCTCATTTGTCTAATTAATGGAATAAATCTTCAGTTTATTCAGGGGTAAGGTCGGGTAGATAGCATCTAGTAGGCTTGCTTGACCGGGGTATATCGGTTGAGCAACGGTCGCACTCCTCAAGGTCGAGGCGTGACAAGCTTGGTGTCAGAGCCTAAGGTTTTAAAGTGTCCTAGGATATCTCGGAGCCATGTCTAGTAGAGTCCTTATCGGTGTGTTGTCGACCACAGCTATAATTAGGAGGCTACTTGGGCATTTAGGAATAACACCCTTCTTCGATGTTCTAGATCGTGCGATAGAGCTAATTATAAGATTGTTCCTCCTTTAACTCATGCATTGCTCTAATTTTCAGTACATGGCTCCTAGGAAGAAAGCAAGAATTGGCCAAGGAGCCAATGCCACCCCAGGAGTGGCAGTTGTTCCTTTACTTGATGATTCGATGTGAGCACTCGAGGGGTGAGGATATTCCCCCAACTACTACACTACCTGATTCTACTGGTCCTGCTCAGACTGCACCAATTCTTACACCTATTGAGGGTGCAACGGTTCCTCCTCCAACTAATATTCCAATCCCACCTCCAGCCCCAGTATTCGGTTGGTGTTTCTGATGGGGACCTTAGGGGAGCCATATAGATGTTGGCTCAGATAGTGGCTTCCCAGGCCCAGAGATCGAATGTCGCACCTACTTCTTCCAGCCAGCAAGGGGATTCTACTAGTTCCAGCTTGAACAGGTTTCTTCAGTTAGATCCTCCAGTGTTATCAGGTGCTAATCCTGAGGAGGACCCCCGGGACTTTATTGATGAGATGCACAAGACTCTTTGAGTTGTGCATGCTACTGAGATGGAGGCAGTGGAGTTGGCCTCCTACCGCCTAAAAGAGGTGGCCTTTTATTGGTTTGAGATGTAGGAGGAGTCCCGTGAGGAGGGTAGCCCTCTAGCGAGGTGGAGTGAGTTTACTGATGCCTTCATTAATCATTTCTTGCCTGCCGAGACTAAGGCAGCTCATGCCACTGAGTTTGAGAGCCTGAAGCAAGGTAGCATGAGTGTGTGGGAGTACCATATGAGATTCACGCGCATGTCCAAGTATGCCATTTATAAGTTGCCCACTATGGAGGCTAGAGTGTGCTAGTTTGTGCAGGGCCTCAGCCCCTTGGTTATTAATAAGGCCGCTATAGTGGACATAAATTCTGACATGAACTATGGGAAGATGGTGGTATTTTCTCAAGCCACGGAGACCCGCAAATTGAAGAATAGAATGGAGTGAGAGTATAGCAATAAGGACCGGTCCGCGGGCAGCTTTGGTGGTTCTTCCGGTGATGGTGGTGGTGATAGGTCAGCATTCAGGGGAGGGTCATCAGGCCCATCCCAGTCCTTTGCTCAGTCCTCAGTTAGTGTACAGCTATTAGGGCCCAGTCAGCAGCAGTGGAGCCATTTCAGGCCCAGTCAGAGCAATAAGGGATCCTACTAGCAGGGTCGGCCTGGTGGGAGATTCTAGTATCAGCAGAGGCCCCCATGCCCTAGGTGTGGAAAGAAGATGTACTTAGGGGCCTGCTTCATAGACCTACCCATATGCTACGGGTGCGGTATTAGGGGTCACATTCAGAGGGATTGTTGTTCGTCCCGCCAGAGTATGGGCAGGGGTATGGCACAGTCAGCTAGTTCTGCAGCTACTACATCCGCATCACCTCCTCTAGCTCGAGGCATTCCAACACCCGCTGGGCATGGTGCAACTAGGGTGGTGCACAGAGTTCAGGACGACCCAGCCATTTCTATGCTATGAGGGGTTGCCAGAGTTCAAAGGCTTCTCCAGATGCAGTCACAGGTATATTGACTGTCCAATCTCGTGATGTATATGCTCTTATTGATCCCGGTTCCACTTTGTCATATGTCACTCCCTATGTTGCAATGGAATTCGGGATAGAACCAGAATAGCTTCATGAGTCGTTCTCTATATCTATTCCGGTTGATGAGTCTATTATGGTCGCGCGGGTTTATAGAGATTATGTTGTAACGGTGCATAGTCGGGACACCATGGCCGGTCTCATTTAATTGGGGATGGTTGATTTTTATGTAATAATGGGGATGGACTGGCTTTGTTCATGTTTTGCCAAGCTTGATTGCCGAACCAAAATCGTTAAGTTTGAATTTCCAAATGACCCAGTTATTGAGTGTAAGGGGGATGACGTAGTGCCGAATGGTAGGTTTATTTATTACCTTAAGGCCACGAAGATGATCAACAAGGGGTGTATTTACCATTTAGTCTGGGTTACGGACATCGATGTTGCACCTACACTTAAGTCAGCGCCCGTTGTTAATGAATTTGTGGAGGTCTCTCCTAATGAGCTCCCTGGGATTCCACCTAACAGTGAGATTAATTTTTGAATTGATGTGATGCCAGGCATGCAGCCTATATCTATTCCACCCTATAGAATGGCCCTGGCAGAATTAAAGGAACGAAAGGAACAATTGAATGATTTGTTAGAGAAGAGTTTTATCCGGCCAAGTGTGTCGCCTTGGGGCGCACTGGTTCTCTTTGTAAGAAAGAAAGATAGATCACTGAGAATGTGTATTGACTATCGGCAGCTCAACAAGGTCACGATCAAGAATAAGTACCCACTACCAAGGATAGATGACTTGTTTGACCAATTTCAAGGTGCTAAGTATTTATCCAAGATCGACCAAAGATCGGGATATCACCAATTAAAGATCAGGGAGCACGATATTCTGAAAATAGCTTTCAGGACCCGTTATGGGCACTTTGAATTTCTGGTGATGTCTTTTGGGCTAACAAATGCCCCGACAGCTTTCATGGATCTTATGAATCGAGTATTCAAGCATGTTCTCGACTCCTTTGTGATAGTGTTCATTGATGACATTCTTGTATATTCAAGAAGTCGAGAGGACCATGACGATCATCTCAAGGCAGTTCTGCAGACTCTATATCAACACAAGTTGTATGCGAAGATTTTGAAGTGTGAATTTTTTCTTGAATCTATCACATTCTTGGGTCATGTTGTCTCTAGTGAAGTAATCAAGGTTAATCCTCAGAAGATCGCAGTTGTGAAGAATTGTCCTAGACATACAACTCCAATAGAGATTCGTAATTGCTTGGGCTTAGCTGGGTACTACACGAAATTTGTGGAGGGTTTATCTACTCTTGCCTCTGCATTGACTAAATTGACGCAGAAGGCAGCTAAATTCCAATGGACAGACGCTTCTGAAAGGAGCTTCCAAGAGTTGAAATCAAGATTGACTACAGCACTGGTGTTGACCTTACCAGACGGTTCAAACGGGTTTGTGGTGTATTGTGATGCTTCACGGATCATACTTAGGTATTATTGATGCTATATGGTAATGTGATCGCTTATGCTTCTAGGCAACTCAAGTATCATGAGAAGAACTATCCAACACATGACTTAGAACTCGCGGCGGTGGTGTTTGCACTTAAGATTTGGCATCATTATTTGTATGGGGTCCATGTAGATATATTCACGAACCATAAGAGCCTTCAATATATTTTCAAACAGAAGGAATTGAATCTGAGGCACAGAAGATGGCTTGAGTTGCTCAAAGACTACGATATTGATATTCTATATCATCCGGGGAAGGGTAATGTTGTGGCGGATGCTCTTAGCTGGAAATCTATGGGTAGTTTGGCTCATTTTGAGGCATATCAAAGGTTGTTGTCCAAGGAAGTTCACCGATTAGCTAGTTTGAGAGTTCATCTTGCGGAATCTAGTGAAGGAGGGGTGATTGTGCAAAATAGGGCTAAATAATCGCTTGTTGTGAAAGTCTAGGAGAAGCAATACGACGATCCGTTTTTGGTACAATTGAAGGAGGGGATTAATAAATATAAGACCATGGCTTTTTCTATTGGCCCAGATGATTGCACACTAAGGTACCAAGGGCGATTATATGTTCCAAATGTAGATGGTCTCCGGGAAAGAATCATGACCGAGGCTCACCATTCCAGGTATTCCATGCACCCAGGCTCTACAAAGATGTACCATGATCTTAAGGAGGTTTGTTGGTGGAATGATATGAAGAGGAATGTAGCGGAATTTGTGGTAAGATGTCCAAATTGTCAGCAAGTGAAGGCCAAACACCAAAGGCACAGAACATAGAAGTTCCAATGTATAAGTGGGAGATGATCAATATGGATTTTGTGGTAGGACTACCCAGCATGCCTCGTAAGTTTGACTCGATTTGGGTGATTGTGGATCGATTCATTAAATCAGCACACTTCTTACCTGTTAAGGCTACCGACACAGTAGAACAGTATGCTCAGTTGTATATCAAAGAAATAGTCAGGGTGCATGGCACTCCGGTTTCTATTATCTCATATCGAGGGGCACAGTTCACAACTAATTTTTGGAAGAAATTTCAGCAAGGTTTGGGTACTCAGGTGAATCCTAGTACAGCCTTCCATCTACTGACCGACGAGCAGGCAAAGCGGACTATCCAGACGCTCGAGGATATGTTGCACGCTTGTGTTCTTGACTTAAAGGGTAGCTGGGATGATCATTAACTACTCATAGAATGTGCCTACAACAACAGTTATCATGCTAGCATTCAGATGGAACCATTCGAGGCTCTATATGGTAGGAGATGTAGATCTCCCATTGGGTGGTTCGAGGTTGGGGAAGCAGAGTTTATAGGGCCAGACCTCGTGTATCAGGCTATGGAGAAGGTTAAGGTCATTAAGGAACGGTTGAAAAATGCTCAGAGTTGTCAGAGGTCCTATTTGGATATGCGTCGCAGGGATTTGGAGTTCAAAGAGGATAATTGGGTATTCTTGAAGGTTTCCCCCGTGAATGGTATAATGTGATTTGGGAAGAAAGGGAAATTGAGACCGTAGGTATATCGAGTCGTACAAAATCATTCAGCGGATTGGTCAGGTGGCTGATAGGCATGAGCTACAACCAGAGATGTCCTTAGTGCACCCGTTGTTTCATGTATCTATGTTGAAGAAGGTAGTCGGAGACCTGGCACTCATTGTTTTGGTTGAGACTATTGAGGTTAAAGAAGAATTGACTTATGAGGAGATTCCGATTGCCATTCTTGATAGCTAGGTTCGAAAGCTGAGAAATAAGGAGATTGCCTCTGTGAAAGTGCTATGGAGAAACCAACAGGTTGAAGAGGCCACCTGGGAGGCCGAGGAGGAGATAAAGAAGAAGTATCCTCATTTGTTTGAATAATCATGTAGTTGTGTTCTCTAAAAATGTTAAGAACCTACTTTCTATGAATTATGTTTCCCTTGTACAGTTTATGTTAAGGATGATCCTTTTTGGTAATATAATGTTTATGACATAGTGGTCAGTGTTGTTTCCATGTTGTGTTATATTGTTGTGTTATGGTTATGCTGTTAGGACTGGTTTTTGGGATTCTCTGACAGGTGGATAGGCCCAATTACATGGGAGACTCTAGCAAAATAATTTAGGGAGTTAGTCAAAATTTGGAACTGCTGGTGTATGAAGTAATAGTTGAGTCACATTGGATGCTGATGGCGGATTTTGACCCTCATTAAAGGACGAATGATCCTAAGTGGGGGAGGATGTAAGACCCCGTAAAATTATACCTATAACCCAGGGTTTCGTAGTGCCGAGGTAGGCTATTGTATTTGAGGATTGTAGAAATTCTTCACGGTGAGCTGGCTCGCTGCGGTACGGACTTTTTAGGTTGTATAATGCGTTGGGGAATTGGAGGAAGAATTGTTGCAGAACATGGCACTGCTGCGATCCATTATGCGACCGCAGAACTACTCCGCGGACCGCAAATCTGCCGCGGAGTGGATAAAAACATGACCCATTTTTGGAGGTTGTTTTGCTGTCAACTATGCGACCGCATAATCATTTCTCGAGCCGTACATCCGTCACAGAACTAGCATGAGAAAATTTCGGAGGGAGATTCTACGGCACGTTATGCGACCGCATAACTGTTCTGCGGGTCGTAGAATAGTCGCAGACTTGATCAGGCCTGCTCAGTTTTAGGACCATTTTTACGGTCCCCCTTGCAGACCGTATATTCGTTTAGCGGTCCGGTCTGCAATCGCGGGCCCGGTTTCGTAAAGTTTGGGAAAATTTTACCCGATCCCATTTTTATAAAATGACCTTAGGGGTTATTTTGGAAGGTTCGAGCTGATGTTTAGAGATAGTGGAGTGCTCTAAAGAGAGAGGAGAATCCCCAAGCACTTTGTTCATAAATCCTTGCTCAAGCCTTGGAGAATTCACAAGGAGAACTTGCAAAAAGTTGTCTACTAAGAGGTAAGATTCTAGACCTAGCCTTCTATTTCGAATTTGGGGCAGAAACTGGGTAATTAGGAGTGTGATTCTTAGGAATGGGAGTTGTTCTTGTGCATGCATGTACCAATAAGGATGATGGGGAGGTCATCTAACTAATATGAGTAAGCTCTTGGTATTGGATTGGTTGTGGGGTGAAGGAGACCTTGTAGAAGAACCTTGTAGCTAAATTTGCATACATAGTGTTTGGTGAAATGCTTAAATGAGCTGAACCTATGAACTTCTTCCTAATTATGGTTCGATTTTGTTGTCTCTTTAATAGATTGAAGTTGCTATGATTTTTGGAATGTAGTAGTGTGAGGCCCAATAAAATTTCACCTAGAACCCGGAGTTTCGTGGCTCCAAGGTTGAGTAATGTGATTGAGGGTTCTAGAAATTCATCGAGGGGAGCTTGATCGCCGCGGTACAGACTTTGTGGATTGTACAGTACGCCGGGGAATTGAAAGAATTATTTTGAAGACCATGGCATTTATGCGGTCCACTATGCGACCGCAGAACCACTTTGTGGGCCGCAGATCAGCCACGGAGTAAAGCAGAACTTGAGCTAATTTTAAGGACCATTATGCGTCCGCATCACCATTTTGCGGGATGCACAATCCATCACAGATCCAGCATAAGAAAACATCAGAAGGAGGTCTTGCAGTCCATTATGCGACCGTAGAACTTATCTGCGAGCTGCAGATCTGTCGTATACCTGTCCAGCCCTGCCTCGTAAGTTGTAATTATGATTGGCTCAAGCTCTTATGTATCATGATCCGAGTTATTCCTTATAAATTTGACTATTCTGAATAAACTCTGTGTCAAAAGATATATGTTCAAAATGTATTCCTAATGCTCTTATCATATCATGTTATCCTTCTAGATTGTAATCAAATGTGACCATTTATCGAAATATTATGAATTCAATTATGTCTCAATTGCTAGCTATTATGCCAAATTGTGTAAGAAAGCTCAAAGTGCCTAAGAACTTATCTGTGGGCCACATATTTGTCGCATACCTGTCCAGCCCTGCCCAATTTTTGGGACCCTTTCTGCAGTCCCCTTTGCGGGCCCGATACCTGATTGTCTGTGACCGCAGACCCGACTTCGTATAGCTTAAGTTTGGAAAACTTCACCCAATCCCATTTTTATAAAAAAAAAATAACTTGGGGTTTATTTGGCTGGTCCTAACTGATATTTTAGAGAGAGGAAAGTGGTCTAGAGTGAGAGGGAAACTCCTAAACTAATTTTTCATCAATCTTTGCTCAAAACTTGGATAATTCACAAGGCAAACTCACAAGATCTTCATCCAAGAGGTAAGGTTCCATAGCCTAGTCTTCAATTTCGAGTTTGGGATAGAAGATGGATAATGGGGAGTGTGATTCTTAGGTATGGTGGTGTTATCTATACATGCATGTACTAACAAAGTTGTGGGAAGGTTGTTGAGCTCAAAAGGGTAAATATTTGGTTGTGGGATGAAGGAATCCACCGTATGAGAACCTTGAAAACATAATGCCCACATAGTGTTTGATAAGATGCTCAAATGAGCTGAAACCACGAATGTCTTCCTAATTTATGCTCAATTTTGTTATGTCTCAAAATAGATTGAGGTTTCTAGGATTTACATATCATTGTAGTACTTAAGGAAGCTCAAAGCGAGATATGTTGGCTAAACACCTCTTGTAGAATCGAATCCATGATGTCCTCATAAGTTCTAATTATGATTGGCTCAAGCTCTTATGTCTCATGTTCCGAGTTATTCCTTATAAATTTGACTATTTCGAATAAACTCTATGTCAAAAGATATATGTTCAAAATATATTCAGAATGATCTTATCATATCGTGTTATCCTTCGAGATTGTAATCAAATGTGACCATTTGTCGAAATATTATGAATTCAATTATGTCTAAATTGCTAGCTATTATGCCAAATTATGAAAGAAAGCTTAAAGTGCCTAAGAACTTATCTTCGGGCCGCAGATCTATCTCAAACCTGTCCAGCCCTGCCTAGTTTTTGGGGCCTTTTCTACGGTCCCCTTTGCTGGCCACATACATATTTTGCGGTCCGGTCTGGGACCGCAAACCCGGCTTAGTAGAGCTTAAGTTTGGAAAACTTCACCTGATCCCATTTTTTATAAAAAAATCAACTTGGGGTTTATTTGGATGGTCCTAACTGATATTTTAGAGAGAGGAAAGTGGTCTAGAGTGAGAGCGAGACTCGTAAGCTAATTGTTCATCAATCTTTGCTCAAGACTTTGATGAATTCACAAGGAAAACTCACAAGATCTTCATCCAAGAGATAAGGTTCCATACCCTAGTCTTCAATTTCGAGTTTGGGGTAGAAGATGGGTAATGGGGAGTGTGATTCTTAGGTATGGTGGTGTTATCTATGCATGCATGTACTAACAAAGTTGTGGGAAGGTTGTTGAGCTTAAAAGGGTAGATATTTGGTTGTGGGATGAAGGAATCTACCGTAGGAGGACCTTGAAAACATAATGCCCACCTAGTGATTTATAAGATGCTCAAATGAGCTGAAACCGCGAATGTATTCCTAATTTGTGCTCTATTTTGATATGTCTCAAAATAGATTGAGGTTGCTAGGATTTCCAGATCATTATAGTACTTAAGGAAGCTCAAAGCGAGGTATGTTGGCTAAACTCCTCTTGTAGAATTGAATCCATGATATCCTCATAAATTGTAATTATGATTGGCTCAAGCTCTTATGTCTCATGTTCCGAGTTAATCCTTATAAATTTGACTATTTCAAATAAACTCTGTGTCGAAAGATATATGTTCAAAATGTATTCTGAATGCTCTTATCATATTGTATTATCCTTCGAGATTGTAATCAAATGTGACCATTTGTCGAAATATTATCAATTCAATTATGTCTCAATTGCTAGCTATTATGCCAAATTATGGAAGAAAGCTCAAAGTGCCTAAGAACTTATCTGTGGGCCGCAGATCTATCGCAGACCTATCCAGACCTACCCAGTTTTTGGGGCCTTTTCTGCGGTCCCCTTTAAAGGCCACATACCTGTTTTGTTGTCCGGTCTGCGACCATAAACCCGGCTTAGTAGAGCTTAAGTTTGGAAAACTTCACCCGATCCCATTTTTATAAAAAACAAAAACAACTTGGGGTTTATTTTGGCTGGTCCTAACTGATATTTTAGAGAGAGGAAAGTGGTCTAGAGTGAGAGGGAGACTCCTATGCTAATTGTTCATCAATCTTTGCTCAAGACTTGGATAATTCACAAGGAAAACTCACAGGATCTTCATCCAAGAGGTAATGTTCCATACCCTAGTCTTCAATTTCGAGTTTGGAGTAGAAGATGGGTAATGGGGAGTATGATTCTTAGGTATGGTGGTGTTATCTATACATGCATGTACTAACAAAGTTGTGGAAAGGTTGTTGAGCTCAAAAGGGTAGATATTTGGTTGTGGGATGAAGGAATCCACCGTAGGAGGACCTTGAAAACATAATGCCCACCTAATGTTTGATAAGATGCTCAAATGAGCTGAAACCATGAATGCTTTCCTAATTTGTGCTCAATTTAGTTATGTCTCAAAATAGATTGAGGCTGCTAGGATTTCCGGATCATTGTAGTACTTAAGGAAGCTCAAAGCGAGGAATGTTAGCTAAACCCCTCTTGTAGAATCAAATCCATAATGTCCTCGTAAGTTGTAATTATGATTGGCTCAAGCTCTTATGTCTCATGTTACGAGTTAATCCTTATAAATTTGACTATTCCGAATAAACTCTTTGTCGAAAGATATATGTTCAAAATGTATTACGAATGCTCTTATCATATTGTGTTATCCTTTGAGATTGTAATCAAATGTGACCATGTGTCGAAATATTATGAATTTAATTATGTCTCAATTGCTAGCTATTATGCCAAATTGTGGAAGAAAGCTCAATGTGCCTAAGACTCTTATTTTCTCATATGTGTACTAAAAGTCATGATTAGAGATGCTTTGTTATTGATAATCCATGATGACGTTTGAAAGTGAAAGGGGTGAACATAAAATATGAAATATGGCCGACGTGCCAAGAATGATATTACCTTTGTGGCCACTAGTGCCAATAAAATGAAAAGATGAGTAAAAGACTATGAAATGAGCTGAAAGTCCTTTGTATAATAAACATTTGGAAGTATCGATAGTCATCGAGGAAGGGTAGGTTGAAGTGACCTAACCCCGAACCTACACGTGCCGGTATAGGTGAGTATTGTGATTATTCCCCTTATTTGGTATGAGATTGATGTGATGATATTATTCCATTTAAATGGGATGAGACTATTGCTAGCAAAGGATGATGTCAATCCATACGGCATTGTGGTGAGACAGCTTAGACGGTCGGGTCGAGATCGGACGTCATGCCGTACACATAGTGGTGATTGATTGTGATTGAGATAATGATTGAGGTTGTGACAATGATTGTGATTGTGGTTGATGTATTTGGGTGAGACGGCCTAGACGATCGGGCCGTGATCGTACTCCGTGCTAAATCACGGTGGTATATCGGTGCTAAAGATCTCCCAACCTAAAATATGGAAATTTACTTGAAAACTTATCTTGCTCCTAACTTGATGTCTTGATGTTGTTTGAGGATCCCATTAAATCTATAATTATTCTTCCTTGCTTTATTACGCTATCTATTGAGAGGGTGTTTAGTTATTCATACTAGTATTATTCCATATGTACTAACGTCCCTTTTGTCGGGGTGCCACATCTTTACTAGATGCATGTGGTTCCACAGCAGGCGGCTTTGATCAGTAATAGCGGTACACCCTCTTTCCAGCTGAGTTGGTGAGCCCCACTTTATTTCGGGGTCGTGTGTCTTTTGTTCCTTGTGTATTATGTATTGAGGTATAGCCGGGGCCTTGTTGCCGGCACTATCATAGTACTCTTTTGTATCTATTAGAGGCTCCGTAGACATAGTGTGGGTTGTATGTTGGTGTTGGGAAAGTCAAACTAGTAATGTTGTATTGTACCACATGTTCCACTTCAAACTATGAAAGTGTATGTATTTTGAAACTTATAAATGATGTAACTAATGATAATGAATTGGTGTTGTTCACATGATCCTCCTCATTGTCCAATTAATGAAATAGATCCTCTCTTTATTCATGAGTGAGTTAGGATAGAAGGTATTGTACAGGCTTGCTTGGTCGGGTTATCTCGATTGAGCGTTGGTCGCGCTCCCCGAGGTCGGGGCGTGACAAGTAGTAAATTAATGAAAGCTCAAGCGAGGTATGTTGGCTAAACTCATCTTGTAGAATCGAATTCCATGATATCCTCGTAAGTTGCAATCATGATTGGCTCATGTTCTTATTTCTCATATTCCGAGTCCTTCCTGATAATTTTGATGTCTCTAAATAAGTGTTGTGTTGCAAGATGTATGTATTCAAAATGTGTTAAAATTGTTCCTATCATATCATGATCTCCTCCGAGAATGTAACCCAGTATGACCAATGTATCAAAGGTGCTATGATTTAAAATCCTATTTCAATTGCAAGTTATTGGGCCTAATTGTGGAAAAAAGACTCAATGTGCTTAAGACTCTTATTGCTCATATATGAACTTAAAGTCTTGATTATAGATGCCCTTATTGTTGATAACCCATGTGATGCTTGAAAGTGAAAGGAGTGAGTATGAAATATGAGATACGGCCGACGTACCAAGAATGAAATTACACTTGTGGCCACTAGTGCCAATGATATGAAAAGGCATGTGAAAGATTATGAAATGAACTGTAACTCCTTTCTGTAACAAATATTTTGGGAGTATCATTTAGTCACCGAGGAAGGATCGGTTGAAATAACCTAACCCTGAAACTACATATGCCGGTGTAGGAGTGATTGAGGGGTAAATTCCCGTATTTATGTGTTGATATTATTCCCCTTAAATGGGATGAAATTGATGTGTTGAGATTATTCCCCTTAATTGGGATGAGATGATTGCTAGCGGGATGTGATGTGATGTCGACCCACACGGCACTATTGTGAGACGGCTTAGCCGATCGGGTTGATATCGGACGCCATGTCGTGCACGTGGTGGTGTTGTGATTGGATGTCTTTGGGTGAGATGGCTTAGCCGATCGGGCCGTGATCGGACTCCGTGCTAATAAAACGGTGGTATATCGGTACTAAAGATCTCCCAACTTAAAATATTGGAATTTAATTGAAATTTGCCTTTCTCTTAACTTGACACTTTGATATTGTTTGAGGCTCTCATTCATTCCATATTTTTTTCTCATTGTACTGTTACTAGTTCTATTGAGAGGGTGTTTAGTTTTACATACTAGTACTATTCCATATGTACTAACGTCCCTTTTGCTGGGGGTGCTGCATTTTTTAATGGATGCAGGTGGTTCCACAACAGGCGACATCGATCAATGATAGTGGTACACCCTCTTCTCAGCTGACTTGGTGAGCCCCACTCCATTTCGGTTTCTTGTATCTTTTGTACCTTATGTATAGTGTTTTGAGGTATAGTCGGGGTCTTGTTGTCGACACCATCATACCACTCTTTTGTATCTATTAGAGGCTCCGTAGACATAGTGTGGGTTGTATCTTGGTTTGGAAATGTTAAACTAAAACTGTTGTATTTTGCATCACATATTTCCACTTCTAAATTATGAATGCGTAATGTAATATTTTAGGAACTATTGAATGAAGTTCTAATGGTAATGAAATTGGTGTTGTTCATGCAATATTCTCATTTGTCTAATTAATGGAATACATCTTCACTTTATTCGTAAGGTCGGGCAGATAGCATCTCGTTGGCTTGCTTGACCGGGGTATCTCGGTTGAGCACCGGTAGCGCTCCCCGAGGTCGGGGGCGCGCCCCAACCTCGGGGAGCACGACCGGCGCTCAACCGAGTGAACCCGGTCGAGCAAGACTATTAAACCTTTCCTACCCGACTCATTCATAATCCAAAAAGGGAACGCATCACCATTTGTTAAACAGGGGAGAGATCAGTTATATAAATATATAAACGTTGCTAGTTCATTTTTCCTTATAAACATTATGTCATAGTTAAGTTTCCAAAAGCACATACGGTTTACACTTTAGTGGAAAAGAGTTTTAAAATACAACTTGATCCAATGACCACTCTGACATCCATACATGACCCACATAAACGTCTACGAAGCCTCTAAAGGAACAAAAGACCAACATGACAATGCCGGCAACCCCGACTATACCTCAAAATGTGAAAACTTATACAAAAGAAGAACTACATGACCCCTGGAAGAAATGGGGCTCACCAAGACTGTTGTGAGGAGAGAAAGAGAGCACCACTATCTGCGATCGGCTCTATCTGCGATGGAACCACCGAAATCCATTCAAAGATGTAGGGTCCCCAGCAAAAGGGATGTTACTATTGTCGAATAGTACTAGTTTGTAAGGGCAAACACCAATCTTAGTAGAATGAACAGTGAAACAAAGAGAAGACAGTCATAATAATCAAAAAGTGCTTCACAAAATACAAAGAAACACCAAGTAAGGATCATATACTTTCCGAGTTAATCTTTCCGTCTTTTTAGGTTAATAATCTTTAGTGCCAAGTGCCACAACTCACAATGCCACCATGTGTACAGCATGGCATCCGATCTCGACCCGATCGGCTAAGCCATCTCACTTGAGACATAACCTCTTTCAATTGTTCACTCAATTCACATTTCTTTACCATCTTTCATTACATGGAACAAACAGCCTCATTTATTAAGTAGTTCTTGGCACTTGGGCACATTTTACAATTCAAGTCTTTCCCTTTTTATTCGTTCAAATAACATCATCATTCATGTCGATAAGTACCATCACATAAGGCATTGCACACATAGGGGAAGGAGCTTGAAAAATCATAATTATGTTCTCAAATAGCATGATGACATGGTAAACATCTAGAACAATTAGGGAGCATGAATCTTTCAACCAAACACACTAAGGCAACCAATTCTAGTATGATCAAGTCGGAACTTACACCAATTATTCGGACACCAGGAGTTTGATTCTAAGAAGAAGAGAGTTATCCATACATACCTCAATCGAGCTTCTTTGACTCTACAATTATCCGGAACTCTTAGCAACCTCAATCTATTTTTAGCAATATAATAAGTTGAACCAAAATTAGGAAGACATTCATGGTTTTAGCCCACTTGAACATTTAATAAAATACTAAGTGTGTATTAAGGTTTCAAGGTTCTTTTCATGGGAGGTTTCATCTTTCATAACCCATTCATCTCCATTCTTAGCTTACATTCTCCCTACACCCTTTTATCTTACATGCATGCAATGTAATCACCCCCATCCCCATGAAGTATCACACTAGTACCCCATTATAGGTACGTTTGGA
The DNA here is from genome assembly GCF_000715075.1 of Nicotiana tabacum. Taxonomy (NCBI): domain Eukaryota; kingdom Viridiplantae; phylum Streptophyta; class Magnoliopsida; order Solanales; family Solanaceae; genus Nicotiana; species Nicotiana tabacum. The sequence goes on from NC_134088.1 coordinate 47,891,407, forward strand.
ATTAAGAGCTGGGGTGATGAAGTCTTACCTTTTAGGAAGAAGAATTTGGTGCCCTACTTGAATATTTCCAAAGCTTTAATTGATGATTGAAGATCAATTTGATGAAAATTAGGCCCTCCCTCTAGAACTATAACACCCCAGAAATATTTCGAAGTACTTAAGTGGTAAGCCTGGTAAATTTTGCAAAGAAAATAATGTTTCATGGTGTCGGACTAGGCTTACGTGTTTGAGGATTGTAGAAAAGCTCGCCGCAGCTCGGACTTTTTGGGTTGAACAATGCACCGAAAAGTAAAGAAAAATATTTGGCGAAAAAGTGCATTTATGCGGTCCATTATGCGACGGCAGAATCACTCTGTGGACCGCATAATGGCCGCAGAGTGAGGCAGTTAATTAGGCCAATTGGAAGCAATTATGCGGTCGACTATGCGACCGCATAACTGTTATGCGGTGCATTATGCGACCGCATAATGGTTATGCTGACCGCATAGTGACCGAATACACAGACAGTTCTTTTGGCTATTTTGTAACCAACTATGCGACCAATATGCGGTCCGCATATCGGTTATGCGATCGCATACCTTGTTCCGGAATTCCATTTTTGGGTTTTTAAAACCCGACCCTACTTCGTTAAATACACTCTTTGGGTCATTTTTCAGCTATTATCTGACATTTTAGAGTGAGAGAGGGTGCCCTAGAGTGAGAAGGTGTTCTCCAATATTTGTCCTTCAATTCTTGCCCAAGTTTTGGAATATTAAGAAGGGAAACTCACTAGGTTTTCATCCTAGAGGTAAGATTCTACACCCTAACCCTCAATTTTGAATTTTGTGTAGAAATGGATAATAAGCAAGATAATTTCTGGGCAAGAGGATTGGTTATCTTACATGCATGTGTTATCAAAGGATGTAGGAAGATTGTTGAGCTAAAAATGGTAAAGATTGGGTTGTGGGATGATGGAATCCTCCATAAAAGGGCCTTGAAACCTTAATGCACACCTAGTATTTGATAAAATGCTCAAATGAGCTAGAACCATAATTATCTGCCTAATTATGATTCAGTTTGTTATATTTCCAAAATAGATTGAAGTTGCTAAGAATTCCGGAACGTTTTAGAGTTTAAGGAAGCTCAATTGAGGTATGTTGGCTAAACTCATCTTTAATAGTTGAAATTCTCATTATCCTTATATGTTCCGAGATGTTGATTATAAATCGAGTATTCCGATAAGTTTTATGATGAAGATATATGTTCAATTCATATTTCAAATTTTCTTATCATATTGCATTATAAATTGAGGATATGTCCCAAACTATGGATTACGTATACACATGTTATAATTTATAGTCGTGATTTATGTGAAAGGTATTATGCCAAGTTATGTAGAGATTGTGATTGTGATACACCTTCACTCGCATACATTAGGGTGAGGTGGCATGACCGCTTTGTGTGGGGATTATGGTATAGATATTGTGATTGTGATACACCTTCACCCGCATATATACTGGGGTGAGGCGGCATGACCGCTTTGTTTAGGGATTATGATATTGTGGGACTGCACCTCCACCTGCTTACATTGGGGTGAGGCGGTACGACCGCTTTGTGTATGGTTTTGGTATTGTTGTGGCACCATCACCCGCATACATTAGGGTGAGGCGGCATAGCCACTTTGTGTTGGTATTGGTATCGTTGATGCATTTCCACCCGCATACATTGGGGTGAGGTGGCATAGCCGCTTTGTGTAGTTTCTTTGTACTGTGGTTATACATCCACCTGTATACATTGAGGTGAGGCGACAGGGACACTTGATTAGAGTTGTGGTATTGTACGTACACCTCCACCTGCATACATCGGGTGAGGCGGCGGGGCCGCTTTGTGTGAAGATGGTTATAGAGGATCTCATCTTAAATCCTATAAATGTTGTTGATAGCTTTTAATAAGCTTGCTATGGTTTAGACGGTTATCTATATTATTCTATTTCCGCACTGGTTCATCATAATTATCTTGTATTTCTAAATTCTTAAATTGGTGTTTAGTTTTCATACTAGTACTATTCGACGGTACTAATGTACCTTTTATCGGGGGCGTTGTATCTATAAATAGATGCAGGTGGTTCCACAGCAGGAGACATTGATCAGTGATAGCAGTACACCTTCTTCCCAGCTGACTTGGTGAGCCCCACTTCATCCTGGGGTCATGTATCTTTTGTTCTTTATGTATTATGGTTGAGGTATAGTCGGGGCCTTGTTGCCGGCATTATCATTGTACTCTTCTTTATCTATATAGGCTCTGTAGACATAGTGTGGGTTGTGTATTGGTACTGGTAAAGACAAACTATGCTATGTTGTGGTTGTATTACTTGTCCATTTGAGACTTTAAAAATGGTGAAACTTAAGGTATGAAATTGGTAATTACAAACACGACCACTTTATTGTTTAATTAAGGAAAACATATATTCTCTTTATTCATGAATGAGTTTGGGTAGAAAAAATCTAACAGGCTTGCTCGATAGGGTTCACTCAGTTGAGCGCCGGTCGCGCTCCACGGTTTTGGGACATGACAAGAACTCTCCATCTATCACTCTAGAAAATATCAGAAAATGGGCTCAAACTAATCAAAAGGGGTGATTTAACAAAATGGGGTTCGGATTTTAAATTAAGAAAATGGGTGCCCCGACATAGGTCTGCGGTCCGCAAAGTGACCGCAGAAATAGCCCTCAGGGGCTAGAATTTTTGGACTGTGTATGCGACCAGTATACGGTCCGCATACCTATTTTACAGTCGCATAATGCACCGCAGAACTCCCCATTGCAAAAGTTCAAGGCAGATATGCGATCAGTAGGCAGCCCATAAAGCGATTATGTGATCGCATAACTGGTCTCAAAATTGGCCAATTTTCTGCTTCACTCTGCGGCCATTATGCGGTCCGCAAAGTGGTTATACGGCCGCATAATGGGCCGCAGAAATGCGTTCTTCTGTGAAATATTTTCCTCTAAGTCCGTGGGGTACTGTTCAATCCAAAAAGTCTGAACCGCGGTGAGCTACTATAATAATGCAGGAATCTATCTTGGCACCATGAAACCCCGAGTTTTTGGTTTGAAATTTTTTTTTTTTATGGGTCCTTACATCGGGGCATGACATGGGCACGTGTGGTGCAGTTGATTATTATGTTGTGTTATTGATACGCATGTGGTGGTATAAGGATAGGGGTTGATATGCATGCAGTGAGATAAGGTGGGAATCTATACGCGTGTTGCTAGTAAGGGAATTACTTGAAGCCACACGGTGAGATAAGGGGACTAAAACTCATGTACCTATTTCCGGAAAATGTTTTTAAAAAATAAATGCAAGGCTCACGTAGTGATATAAGGAAATATTATGATTGAAATTGTGAAATGTGGATATGAGGCGTGGTACCTCGATTGTGATTCTTGTTCTATATTCCATGTTAAAAAGGCTTGTTGGTTGAGCAGTTCTTGTTGATTTCTTCATTGTTTTACTTATATTTTGTCTGTATTTGAGTACTTGTTCTCATTATGTGTTCACTTCTTTTTGCCTTTACCGCTTAAATTTTTGTTGTTAGCTTGCATTATTGAAATGCTTATATGTCATTACTTCCTCGCTTTCCATTATTATACAATGTTGTTATTTGTTCAGCTTTCTCATCCTAGAAGGTGTATTGACCTGGCCTTGTCACTACTCTACCGAGGTTAGGCTTGATACTTACTGGGTACCGTTATAGTGTACTCATACTAAGCTTCTGCATATTTTTGTGCAGATCCAGGTACATCTGCCCGTGATGGATGCGAGTGATTAATTAGCTATTTTCGGAGACTTCAAGGTACACCTGCTCGATGTTTGCAGGCCTCGAAGTCACCTTCTACTCTTAGATGTTCTACTATTTATTTCTTGTTCAAAACAGTATTGTATTTCAAGAATTTTAATGCACTCGTTGTAGAGCTTATGACTCGGTTCCACCAGGTTTTGGGGAGTTTTTGACAGTTTACCGTTTGGGTTCTACTATGATTGTTTGACAGTTTTAATTTGATATTTAAGTTATTATTTCTGTTATTTCTCAATGCATGTTAGGCTTACCTAGTCTTAGAGACTAGGTGCCATCACGACATCCTAAGGTGGGAAATTGCAGTCGTGACAAAATCAAGCTCTCTAACTCAAAATGTGATAAATGAAATAAAACTCTCGTCCAAGCTTATAATCTGCCCAGGCTTTTCGCTTCGGCGGCCCAGCAATCGCATCTGCAGAAAAATTATCGCAGATGTGGCCTCCACTCAAGACCCAGCAATTCCGCTTCTGCAGAACAAAAAACGCACCTACGCGTCCGCTTCTACGGACAAAGAACTGCATCTGCAATCCCCGCTCGTCTAGCCAATATCTACACCTGTGGAGAAATTCCGCTTTTGCAGGTGTGCATCTGCGCTGCCATGTCCACACCTGCGGGCCCAGCTCCCCTATCCAAAACTCGCATCTGCGGCCAGTCAGCCACTTTTGCAGCCCAAACATCACAGGTGCGAAAGCACCAGATCTCAACAGACTCAGCAATACAGCCAAGTCTCAAATCAATCCAAACCCAGTCTGAAACATTCCCGAAGCCCCCGGGACCCCGTTAAAGCATACCATCAAGTCCCATAACATAACATGAACCTACTCGAGGACTCAAATCACACCAAACAACATCAAAACTATGAATCGCACCTCAAATTCAAGTTAATGAACTAATGAACATTTCCAAATTCAAAACTTGCGCCAAACAAGCCTAAACAACGCCGAATGACCTCAAATTTTGCATGCAAGTCCCAAATGACACAACGGACCTATACCAACTTCCTAAATCACAATCCGAGCCCGATATCAATAAAGTCAAGCCTCGGTCAAACCTATCAACTTTCCAAATCTTTAACTTTACAATTTTAGCCAATTCTAGCCAAAACAAGTTATGGACCTCCAAATCAACATCCGGACATATGCCTAAGTCCAAAATAACCATACAAAGCTATAGGAACCATAGAAACACCATTCCAGAGTCGTCTATACAAAAATCAAACTTCGGTCAATTCTTACAATTAGGGCCTTCAACCAAGGGACTAAGTGTCCCAAATCAAATCCAAACTCAGCCAAATTCAAACCAATCACCTCGTCAAGTTACGTAACCACAAATACACATTTGCAAAACATCAAATAGGGAAACAGGGCTAAAATACTTAAAATGATCGGCCGTGTCGTTACATTCTTCCCCTCTTAAAATAAATATCCGTCCTCGAACGAGTATAGAGACATACCTGAAGTGCCGAAAAGGTGAGGATAACGGCTACGCATATCATGCTCGGTCTCCCAAGTCGCCTCCTAGACTGGTTGACCTCTCCATTGAATCTTCACTGAAGCAATGTTCTTTGACCTCAACTTCCGTAGATGCTTGTCCAATATAGCCACCAGCTCATCAACATAAGTCAAATTCTTGTCCAATTGGACTGAGCTGAAATCTAATACATGTGATGGATCACCATGATACTTTCGGAGCATAAAAACATGGAATATTGGGTGAACTTCCGATAAGCTGGGTGGCAATGCAAGTCTGTAGGCCACCTCACCAACTCTATCAAAGATCTCAAAAGGACCAATATACCTAGGGCTCAACTTGACCTTCTTCCCAAATCTCATCACACCCTTCATGGGTGAAACTCTGAGTAGAACTCTCTCTCCTGTCATGAATGCCACGTCACGAGCCTTCCAATCAGCATAAGTCTTCTGCCTAGACTATGTTGTACGAAGTCAATCCTGAATCAACTTGCCTTTCTCCAAAGCATCTAGGACCAAATCAGTGCCCAACAACCTAGCCTCCCCCGACTCAAACCAACCAACTGGAGAACGAAACTGCCTCCCATATAAGGCTTTATAAGGAGCCATCTGATACTCGATTGGTAGTTGTTATTGTTGGCGAACTCTGCAAGGGGTAGGATTTGATCCCATGAACCCCCAAAATCCATAACACAGGCATGTAGCATATCCTCCAAGATCTGAATGGAGCGCTCAAACTGCCCGTCTGTTTGGGCTGAAATGTCATGCTCAGCTCAACCTGTGTGCCTAACTCACGCTGCACAGCTCTCCAAAAATGCAATGTGAATGATGTGCCTCAATCGAAGATAATAGACATCAGCACACCCTACAGACGAACAATCTCACGGATATAGATCTGAGCTAGTTGCTCTAAATAGTAGGTAGTCACAACCGAAATGAAGTGTGCAGACTTGGTCAGTCTATCCACACTAACCCACACTACGTCAAATTTCTTCAAGTCCGTGGGAGTCCAACAATGAAATCCATGGTGATATGCTCCCACTTCCACTCTGGAATCTCAAGTCTCTGAAGCAAACCGCCCGGTCTATGATGATCGTACTTCACCTGCTGACAGTTCAAACATCAAGCCACATACTCTACTATATTTTTCTTCATTCTTCTCCACCAGTAGTGCTGCCTCAAATCCTGGTACATCTTCGCGGCACCCAGATGAATGGAATGTCGTAAACTGTGGGCCTCCTCAAGTATTAACTCACGCAATCCATCCATATTTGGAACACAAATCTGGCCTTGCATCTTCAACACCCCATCATCTCCAATAGAAACCTCCTTAGCATCACCGTGCTACACCATGTCCTTAAGTACAAGCAAATGGGGGCCATCATACAGACACGCCTTGATGCGCTCATACAAAGAAGACCGAGAAACCATGCAAGATAGAACCGGGCTAGGCTCCAAAACATCAAACCTCACAAACCGATTGTCCAAAGCCTGAACATCCAATGCTAACGGTCTCTCTCCAACTGGAATATATGCAAGGCTACCCATACTCTCAGCCTTTCTACTCAAGGCATCGGCCACCACATTGGCCTTCCCGAGATGATATAGAATGGTGATATCATAGTCCTTTAATAGCTCTAACCACCTCTGCTACCTTAAGTTCAGATCCTTTTGCTTAAACAAGTGTTGAAGACTCCGATGATCTGTGAATACATCACAAGACATGCCGTAAATATAGTTCCTCCAAATCGTCAATGCGTGAACAATGGCTGCCAAATCTAAATCATGTATTGGGTAGTTCTTCTCATGGGGGCTTCAACTAACGCGAAGCATAAGCGATCACCCTACCCTCTTGAATCAAGACATACCTAATGCCAATCCGCAAAGCATCATAATAAATTGTATATGAACCTGATGCTGAAGGTAAAACTAGAACTGGAGATGTGGTCAAGGCGGTCTTAGGAGTCTGAAAGCTCTGCTCACACTTATCAGACCACCTAAATGGGGTACCCTTCTGAGTCAATCTGGTCAAAGAAGTTGTGATGGATAAAAACCCTTTTACAAATTGGCAATAATAACCAGCCAAGCCTAGAAAACTCCGGATCTATGTAGCAGAAGAAGGTCTGGGCCAACTTTCAACTGCTTCCACCTTCTTCGGATCCACCTTAATCCCCTCACTAGACACAACATGAGCAAAAAAACACCACTAAATCAAGCCAGAACTCATTCTTGGAAAATTTTGCATATAATTTCTTCTCCATCAAGGTCTGGAGCACGATCCTCAAGTACTTCTCATGATCCTCCTGGCTACGAGAATACACCAATATGTCATCAATGAATATGATGACGAAAAAGTCAAGATATGGATGGAATACACTGTTCATCAAGTGCATAAATGTTGTTGGGGCATTGGTCGACCCAAATGACATCACCAAAAACTCATAGTGACCATAGCAAGTCCTAAAAGCAGTCTTCGGAATATCTGAATCCCGAATCTTCAACTGATGGTACCCTAACCTTAAATCAATCTTCAAAAATACCTGAGCACCTTAAAGATAGTCGAACATATCATCAATACATGGTAAGTGTGTACTTGTTCTTGATTGTAACCTTGTTCAGCTGCATGTAATCAATACACATTCTCATGGAGCATTTCTTTATTCTTCATAAATAGAACTGGAGCATCCCAAGGTAAGACACTCGGTCATATGAATCCTTATCAAGCAACTTCTGAAGTTGTTCCTTTAACTCATTCAACTCCACTGGTGCCATACAATATGGTGGAATACAAATAGGCTAAGTGCCCTGCACTAGGTCAATACCAAAATCGATATCCCTATTAGCGGCATGCCATGTAGGTCTGGTGGAAACACATCAGGGAAATCTCTCACAACTGGAACTGACTCAACGGTAGGAGTATCAGAACTAACATCCCTCAAACGCTAGATATGCTTCACACCCCTTCTCAGCCATTCGTTGTGCCTTTAGAAAGGATACCACCCTGCTAGGAATATAATCCAATGCACCCCTCCAATCTAACCGCGGCAACCCTAGCATAGCTAATGTCACGGTCTTGGCATGACAATCTAGAATAGCGTGATAGGGTAACAACCAATCCATGCCCAAGATCACATCAAAGTACACCATACTGAGTAGCATAAGGTCGACACTAGTCTCATAACCACCGATAGTGACCAAACACAACCAATAAACACGGTCTACAATAATAGAATCTCTCACATGTGTGGACACATATACAGTAACACCCAAAGAATCACTAAATATGGAGCAAAGTAAGATGACACACATGAATAAGTGGAACCAGGATAAGAAAACTGATGCATCCCTTTGACAGACTGGAACAATACATGTGATGACAACATCTGATGCAACAACATCCATCCTACCCAAAAAATCATAGACACGAGCCTGGCTTCCCCCTCTAGGGCGACCGTTACCCACCTAGCCTCCACCTCTAGGTTGCGGTTCAGGTGGAGCGACAACTGGAGCAACAACTACAATTGTGACCCTGTGGACCCTGTGGAATCTGTGGAGCCTATTGAGTCTATAAAGGTGCACCTCTCCTAAGTCTAGGATAGTCCCTCATCATATGCCTAGTATCTCCACACTTGAAACAACCTTTCGGCAGGCGTGGATGCTAAAATTGAACCTGGCCTGGTCGGCTAGACTTACCTCTCAAGGCACCCTATGCAGGAGCTGCATCGGAAAGTGGTTGTGCATAATGGATGACCTAAGACCTCAGAATAGTCGGAGCACTACTAGTGGATGGAAGTGTTGAATAAACTGGTCAACTCACATAACCTCTGCCATGACGAGGTGAACTGGAGCTCGGGCATCGCTATATCCTCCAAAATCTCAAGGCCTATTAGCCTCCCTATCCTCCCTCTCTTGACCCCGCATATGCTCCATTATCTGAGAGATCTTTACAACCTGTTGAAATGGAGTATTTGTCTCCAACTCTCGATCCATGATGAATTTAAGACCATAACTAAGCCCCTCGATAAATCAGCAGACTCGCTATCTGATTCTAGAAACCAAGGCAGGTGCATGTCAGGATAACTCACTAAATCTGATAGTATACTCTAACACTATCATAGTCCCCTGACGTAGCTGCTTGAACTCTGTGCGCCATGCATCCCGAAGGGTCTAGGGAACAAACTCTCTAAAAATGTATCCGAAAACTAAGCCCAAGTGAGTGGGGTTGCATTAGCTGGACTACCCTCTTTATAAGCCTATCACCACCTATATGCTGCTCCTAATAGCTGAAATGTAGTAAAGGCAACTCCGCTCACCTCCACAATACCCATGGTGCAGAGAATACAGTGGCACTTCTCTAGAAAACCATGTGCATCCTGAAGCGCCATTGTAAGTAGGAGGGTCATACTTTAAGAACCTCTCAAGTCTCCTCTGCTCCTCCTTAGATGCCTCTGGCCTGATCTCAGGCTGAACCGGAATATCAGGTTGTGCTGGCATAACTCCCGGGACCTGATCAACATGGACTCGCTACCCTGGAGTATGTGACATGGGAGTCTGAGCTCCTCCCCAACCTGACATGTGGCTAGTGCAACAGGGATCAATCTCGTCTGCGCCAAAGTGCCGAACATGCTCAGGAAATGTGCTAAAGTCTCCTGGAGTCCAGGGGTAGCAGCAGGCATCTCAGGTTCCTATCCCCCAACTGGATCTACTAGTGGCTCCTCAGTCGTTGCTCGGGCAGGATCTTTGGTTGCAGCACGTGCCCCTCCTAGGCCTCTACCTCGGCCCCTGCCTCTCGTGACTCTAGTAGGGGGCGCGAGTGTCTGATCATCTGATCCAGCAGTGCATGTCCTCACCATCTGTAAGAAAATAGAAAGATAAATGCTCAAATTTTAAAATCAATAAATTCGCACGATAAGGAATCAAAGAAGTGGAATTTTCCTAATATTTTTGTAGCCTCTCGAAGATAAGTACACACGTCTCTATACCGATCCGCAAGACACTATTAAACCTTCCTATGACTCGTAGCACCTACGAAACTAGAGCTCTGATACTAACTTATCACGACCCCAAATTCGCACCTTAGGATGTCGTGATGGGACCTATTCTCTAAGACTAAGTAAGCGTAACATACATTGATAATTTAACAAAATTAACAACTAAGATGATAAATCAAATTGATAACTATCATAATGAAATCAAAATGGTACAACAGTCACATTATCCCCAAAACCGGTGGAAGTGAGTCATAAGTTTTACAGATATATACTAAGAATCTCTAATACAATATTGTTTCGAAATGAAGGTAAATAGTAGAAGGTGACTCCGAGGCTTGTGAACGTCAAGCAGGTATACCTTGAAGTCTCCGAAATCTCTGGGTCAACTCACTGACATCCAACACGAGCATAAGTACCTGGAGCTACATAAAAATGTGCAGAAGTGTAGCATGAGTATACGATAATGGTACCCAGTAAGTATCAAGCCTAACCTCATTAGAGTAGTGACGAGGCCAGGTCAAGACACATACTAGACATAGAAACCTGAACAGAATATTAATTTAATCTAATAACAGAAAGCATGGAAATAAATGACAAAAAAACAGTGAAATAATATAAGGCTAACAACATAAATTAAGGCAATAAATATAAACAAGAAGTGAACACATGATAAGAACAACAAGTGCTCAAGTATCGTAAAAATACAAGTAAAACAAATGAAGGAAAGATAATAATCATTCAAATAAATAATCTTTTTCAATATTGAAAGTACAACAAGAATCACAACCGAGGTACTACTTCTAATCATCATATTTCACAAGTCACAAATCACAATCTTCCTTGTATCGCCGCATAAGCCTTGCATTTATATTTTTAAAACTATTTTTCCCAAAACAGCTACACGCGCTTTAGCACCCTTATCTCACCGCATGGCTTCAAGTAATTCCCTTACTAGAAACACGCGTATAAATCCCACCTTATCCCGGCGTATGCGCATCAACCCCTATCGTTATATCGCCGTATGTGCATCAATATCATAACACAATAATCAACTCGCACCACATGTGCCCATAGGCCACAATATTGCCAAAATCAATAATACCATTGTCACCACAATGCGTAGTCCGCGACTCAACCATAATGTGTACCAGAATCTCAATAACAACAAATGAACGAGAAATAACTTAACAAGGAAAGGTATTCCAATAACCAACAATTTCAACCATGAATGTGTTAATGGCTCTCAACAAATACAACTTCAATAACTCAACAATGAAGGTATTTTCATGAAATGGCAACTTCAAATTCTAATTCATAGCATAAGTTTAACAATGAAAGAGATAGAATGAGATAGCAACTACAACTAAATGCATGAGAATAACCCAACAATGGAAAGAATACCATGTGACAACAACTACTAACAAATGCATATAAGAGTGACCTCGACAATGAAACTAGAACATGTAATAACAACTTTAATTAAAGCATGTAAGAATAAATTTGACAATAAAATATAGAAAAATTAATAACGACTTCAAATAGATGCTTATAAGTAACCTAAGATTCTAAACCAGACAAATTTTACACATATTATGTAATGACTCGGCCGGTCGTTTTGAGTATTTTAGCCTCGATACCATATTTATTACCTCCTCTATATTTTATTATGGTTATGTGACTTGTCGAGGGTGTTTGGTTTTGGTTTCGGGTGAGTTTCGGATTGAAATGGGACATATAGTCCCTAAGTTGGAGTTTTAAGTTGAAAGAGTTGACCGGTATTTGACTTTTGTATAGACGGCTCCGGAATGGAGTTTTGACAGTTCCAATAGCTCTGTATGGTGATTTTGGATTTCGGAGCGTGTCTGGATGTTGATTTGGAGGTCCGTAGGTCATTTCGGCTTGAATTGGAGAAAGTTAGGAAGTTGAAGGTTTGGAAGGTTGAGAAGTTTGACTGAGAGTTGACTTTATTGATATCGGGGTTGGATTTTGATTTTGGAAGTTGGAATAGGTTTGTCATGTCAATTATGACTTGTGTGCAAAATTGAAAGCCAATCGGAGTTATTTTGGTATGAGTCTGCATTAGTTTTGGAATTCGGAAGTTCATAGTTTCAATAAGCTTGAATTAGGTTGTGATTCATAGAATATATGTTGTTTTATGTGGCTTTTTGCCTCGGGTAGGTCCGTTATGTGTTTTGGAACTTGGTGGTATATTCGGACGTGAACCCGGGCCCCGGGTGTGATTCGGATTGAATCCGGATCAAATTTGGACTTGTGTGATTGCTGAAGTTGGGTTGTGTCTGGTGCAATTGCACCTAAGCGCTTTGGGACCGCAGAAGCGGCCTTCGAGCCGCAGAAGCGAGTTTAGTCTTACCCAGCTAGGACTGCAGATGTAGGCGCGCAGAAGTGATCCATAGGTCGTAGAAGCGAGGGCGCAGATGTGCTTGGGTGGTCCGTAGAAGCTGAATCTCAGGACTTTAGTGAGAATCGCATCTGCGGTAGAAATTTCGTAGATGCGGCTGTTTGATCACATATGCGAATTCACTGTGTAGAAAAGGTCTAAGCTCGAGGGTTCGATTTCATTATTCATTTTTGGACCTAGAGAGCTCGATTTGTGACGATATTTCAAGAAATTTTCAAGTAATTCATCGGGGTAAGAGATTCTAACTCGATTTTTGTTATATTACACGAATCCATTGTTATTTTCATCATTTAATTAGTGTTTTGAGTTGGAAACTTGGGCGAAAATTGTGTAAACTTCCAAGACTAAATTTTGGGGTTTTGAGAGGCGATTTGAGGTCGGATTTGAGTAATTCTTGTATGGTTGGACTCGTTATCGAACGAGTATTCGGATTTTGTAATTTTGGTCAGTTTCTGAGATGCGGGCTCGAGTTGACTCTTTGAGTTGACTTTTTATTTCTCTTTAAAGATCGTAACTTTATTGTTCGTTATAGTTCCCTATAGTTCATATTTATGGTATAAAATTATTTTGGCTAGATTCGAGCCGTTCGGAGATGGATAATAGAGGGAAAGGCCTACTAGTGGATTCAGTTATCGTGTTTTGAGGTAAGTGTCTTGCCTAACTTTGTGGGGGGGAATTACCCCTTAGTATTGGTGTTGGTTTGCGTTAATTGTGATATGTGAAAGTCGTGTACGCAAGGTGATGAGTGTGTACATGGGCTAAATGTGGTAATTGGCCGGTTTTAGCTACGTAGATTCTTTCATTCCTTTAATTGAGTTATCATAGTACGTTATATTCATCATATTTAATATTCACATGCTTTACTTGTCTTACCTCTTACTTGTTATTGTCTTTACATGTTTAGTTGAAGTTATTGTTTCCTCTATTCCTTATTCATTATTTAACTGTTGAGTTCTTTACTTGAAGTTGTTATTTTTGGAATATCTTGTTGTTAAAATTGGTATTGAGTTATAAAGGTCGTGATTCACATTGAGGCAAAGTTGTAAAGTTGTGGAATACTACTCTTGTTGAGTTATTCACTTCCGATTGTTATTCTAAGACTTTTGTGCATATTGTGGTTGGGTTATTTATTGTGAAAACACCATTATTGTTGATTTCTTTGGCAAGTTGTGATATTGGGCCCTTGAGGTGCGATTTGTGATATGTTGTGATATTGATACGCATGCGGTGGTATAAGGCTTGGGGTTGAAACGCATGCGGTGAGATAAGGTCGGCTTGATACACGTGTTGCTAGTAGGGGAACTACTTGAAGCCATGCGGTGTGATAAGGTGGACTAAAATGCGGGATGCTATTTTGGGAAAAATGATTTTGAAAACTAAATGCAAGGCTCCCACGGTGATATAAGGAAAGATTGTGAAATGTTTTATGATTTGCGACTACAAGGCGGTACCTCGATAGTGATTCTTGTTGATACCTTTCTATTACTTCACTTGTGTTTTGTTGTTTTGTTCCATGGCATAGCATTCCTTGTTTTCTCTCTGTGATGCATTATTTTCCTTAGTTCAGTGTAGCTAATCTCGGAGTATTTCTTTATTGTCTCATTTCTATTGCTATTATTATTTCACCGTTATATACCTGTTCAGCTTATTATTTATTCCAGTAGGGCCTTGACCTGACCTCGTCACTACTCTATCGAGATTAGGCTTGGCACTTTCTGGGTACCATTGTAGTGTACTCATGCTACGGTTTTGCACATCTTTTTGTGCAGATCCAGGTACCTCCTACCAGTCCAGGCACTAGTAAGACGAGCCAAGTTCAAAGACTTTAAGGTATACCTGCTGACGTCCGCATGCCTCGGAGTCACCCTCTATGTAGTCTATTTCATTTTCTTATCCTTTTATAGATACTGATGTATAGGGATGTTCAGTACCATCTTATAGAGCTTGTGACTTTTATTCGCCGGCTTTTGGGAAGTTGTGTTTTGTTGAGTTACGGGGTTTCTTTATATGATAGTGGCTGAGTTAATTAAAGGTTCTTTATAAATTCTCAGTTAATATTGCATGTATGTTAGGCTTACCTAGTCTTAGAGACTAGGCACCATCACGTCATCCTACGGAGAGAAATTGGGGTCGTGACAAGTTGGTATCAGAGCTCTAGGTTCATAGGTGTTATGAGTCACAAGCAGGTTTAGTAAAGTCATGCGGATCGGTACGGAGAAATCTATACTTATCTTCGGGAGGCTATGGAACTGTTAGGAAAACCTTCACTTCTTTGATTCCTTATTGTGCGAATTTGTTGACTTTGAAATTCTAAATCTTTTTGTTTCTATTCTCTCACAGATGGTGAGGACACGCACAGCTAGATCTGATGACCAGACACCCGCTCCCCCTACTATAACTTTGATAGGATGGGGTCAGGGCAAAGGCCAAGGAAGGGCACATGATGCAGCCAAAGCACCTGCCCGAGCTGCTACAGAGAAGCCACTAGTAGCTCCAGTTGGGGGGCAGGCACCTGATATGCCTGTTACTACCCCTGCACTCCAGGAGACTCTCGCCCAGCTTTTGAGCATGTTTGGAACTCTAGCTCAGGCAGGGTTGATTCCATTCGCTCCTGCCACATCTCAGGCCGAGGGAGGAGCATAGAATCCCGCCGCCCGTACCCAGAGCGGTGGGTCTAGGTTGACCATGTCCTAGAGGTCATACCAGTGCAGGCAGTTGTTCCTGTTGAACCCGAGGTTAGGTAAGCAACATCTGAGGATGAGCAGATCAGGCTCTAGAGGTACAAGAAGAACCACCCTCCTATATTCAGCAGCCTAGCTATAGAGGACGCATAGAATTTTGTTAAGGAGTGCCATTATATCCTTCGTACTATGGGTATTGTGGAGTTGAGTGGGGTTGATTTCACTACATTCCTTCTTAAGGGAGAGGCTTATTAGTGGTGGCAAGCGTATGAGTTGGGTAGCCCGGCCAAGGAAGCTTCACTTACCTAGGCTCAGTTCTTAGAGATGTTCATGAGAGAGTTTGTTCCCCAGAGTCTTCGGGATGCATGGCGCGCAGAGTTTGAGCAGTTGCGCCAGGGTGCTATGGCCGTATCAGAGTATGCTGTCAGGTTCAGCGAGTTATCCATTCATGCACCAGCCTTAGTTTCCACAGTCAGAGAGCGAGTCTGTCAATTTATCGAGAGGCTCAGCCACGGTATTAGATTCAGGATGGCTCGAGAGTTGAGAACTGATACCCCATACTAGCAAGTGGTGGAGATCGCTCGGATATTGGAGGGTATGTAGGGCTGGGAGAGAAAGGAGAGGGAGGCCAAGAGGCCTCGAGATTCTGGCACATATAGTGGTGCCCGTGCCCAGTTGTAGCCCATCATGGTAGAGGCTATGTGAGCTTCCCTATTCATTCAGTACTCCAAGCTTCCAGCGGTATTTTGGCTACTCACATGCCTCATGTTGCCCATTATGCACCACTACTATCTAGTGCACCTCCTGCACGGGGTTCTTTCAGTGGTCAGTCCAACCGGCCAGGCCCGAGCCGGTTTCAGCACCCATGTCCTCTGAGAGCTTATTTTAAGTGTGGTGATACTCATCACATGGTGAGGGACTACCTCAAACTAAGGAGGGGTACACCTCCACAGACTATTCAGGCTTCATGTATTCCACAAGGTCCCCAGACTTTTCAGGTCGTGATTATCGCACCAGTTGCCACTCTACCTACACAGCCAGCTAGAGGTAGAGGTTGGGCAGGTAGAGGTCATCGTAGAGGGGGAGGCCAGGCCAGATGTTATGCTCTCCCGACTAGGATGGAGGCGATTGCATCCTACTCAGTTATCACGGGTATTTTTTCGGTTTGTCATAGAGATGCATCAGTCTTATTTGATCCAGGCTCCACTTATTCCTATGTATCATCTTACTTTGCTCCATATTTAGGTATATCCCATAATTCCTTGACTTCTCCTATCTATGTGTCCACGCCAGTGAGGGATTCCATTATTGTTGACCGTGTGTATCGATCGTGTTTAGTTGCTCTTGGTGGTTTTGAGACTAGAGTTGACCTATTGTTGCTTAGTATTGTAGATTTTGATGTTATATTGGGCATGGACTGGTTGTCACCCTATCATACTATTCTTGATTGTCACGCTAAGACGGTGGCATTGGCTATGCCAGGCTTACCACGGTTGGAGTGGAGGGGTACTTTGGATTATGTTCCTAGCAGGGTGGGGTCTTTCCTTTAGGCACAGCGGGTGGTTGGGAAGGGGTGTGAGGCATATCTAGCCTTTGTGAGAGATGTCAGTGTTGATACTCCTACCGTTGAGTCAGTTCTGATAGTGAGGGACTATCCAGATATATTTTCGGCAGATCTTCCGGGCATGCCGCCCGATAGGGATATCGATTTATTGTCGGGCACTCAACCCATTTCTATTCCACCATATTGTATGGACCCAGTAGAGTTGAAGGAGTTAAAGGAGCAATTGCAAGAGTTGATTGATAAAGGCTTCATTCGGCATAGTGTGCTTAGTGTGTCATCTTGGGGTGCTCCGATTTTGTTTGTAAAGAAGAAGGATGGATCTATGCGCATGTATATTGATTATCGATAGTTGAACAAGGTTATAGTGAACAACAGGTATCTATTTCCACACATTGATGACCTTTTTGATCAGCAACAGGGTGCCAGAGTGTTCTCAAAGATTGATTTACGGTGAGGCTATCATCAGTTAAAGATTCGGTATCCGGATATTCTGAAGACTACCTTCAGGACTCGGTATGGTCATTACGAGTTCCTTGTGATGTCATTTGGGTTGACCAATGCCCCAGCAACATTCATGTACTTGATGAACAGTGTATTCCAGTCTTATCTTGACTCATTCATCCTTGTGTTTATTGACGACATCTTGGTGTACTCCCGGAGCCGGGAGGATCATGAGCAGCACCTGAGGATCGTGCTTCAGACCTTGAGAGAAAAGAAGTTGTATGCAAAATTTTCAAAGTGTGAATTCTGGCTCGATTCGGTGGCATTTTTGGGTCATATAGTGTCAAGTGAGGGTATCAAGGTAGATCCGAAGAAGATAGGAGCAGTGTAGAGTTGGCCCAGACCGTCTTCAGCTACTGAGATTCGGAGTTTTATTGGTTTGGCAGGGTATTATCATCGATTCATAGAGGGTTTCTCATTTATTATTGTACCTATGACCAGATTGACTTAGAAGGGTGCTCCGTTCAGATGGACCGAGGAGTGTGAGGAGAGCTTTCAAAAGCTCAAGATTGCTTTGACTACAGCCCCAGTGTTGGTTTTGCCTACGGTTCCGGGTCTTACAATGTGTACTGTGATGCATCGCGTATTGGCCTCGGCGCGGTGTTGATGCAAGACGGTAGGTTGATTGCCTACGCATCTAGATAGTTGAAGGTACATGAGAAGAATTATTTTGTCCATGACCTTGAGTTAGCAGCTATTGTTCATGCCTTGAAGATTTGGCGGCACTATTTGTACGGTATCCCTTGTGAGGTCTATACCGACCACCTAAGTCTACAACATCTGTTCAAATAGAAGAATATTAACTTGTGTCAGCAAAGATGGTTAGAGTTGCTTAAGGACTATGATATCATCATTCTATATCATCCCAGGAAGTCTAATGTAATGGTAGATGCCTTGAGTCGAAAGGCGGAGAGCTTGGGCAGTTTAGCATATCAACAGCGGAGAGGCCATTAGCATTGGATGTTCAGGCCTTAGCCAACCAGTTTGTTAGATTGGATGTTTCAGAGCCGAGTCGAGTTTTGGCTTGTGTGATTTCTCGGTCTTCTCTATATGATTGTATTAGAGAGCGTCAGTATGACGATCCCCATTTGCTTGTCCTCAAGGACACTGTTCAGCACGATGATGCCAAGGAGGTTACTATTGGGGATGACGGTGTATTACGGATGCAGGGCCGACTATCTGTGCCCAATGTAGATGGGTTGCGTGATTTGATTCTTAAGGAGGACCACAGTTCACGGTACTCCATTCATCTGGGTGCCGCTAAGATATATCAGGACATGAGGCAGCACTATTGGTGGAGGAGAATGAAGAAAGACATAGTGGAGTATGTAGCTTGGTGCCTAAATTGTCAGCAGGTGAAGTATGAGCATCAGCGGCCAGGTAGGTTGCTTCAGAGGCTAGAGATTCCCGAGTGGAAATGGGAGCGGGTTATCATGGATTTTGTTGTTAGGCTCTCACGGACTCAGAAGAAGTTTGATGCAGTATTGGTGATTGTGGATAGGTTGACCAAGTTGGCTCATTTCATTCCAGTACTGACTACTTATTCTTTAGAGCAACTGGCTCAGGTCTATATTCGTGAGGTTGTCCGACTTCATGGCATGCTGGTATCCATCATCTCTGACCGGGGTACGCAGTTTACATCGCAATTCTGGAAGGTCGTACAGCGTGAGTTGGGCACATGGGTTGAGTTGAGTACAACATTCCACCCTAAGACGAACGGACAGTCCAAGCACACTATTCAGATATTGGAGGATATGCTTCGTGCCTGTGTGATGGAGTTCGGGGGTTCTTGGGATCAGTTCTTGCCACTTGCGGATTTTGCCTACAACAATAGCTACCAGTCGAGCATTCAGATGGCTACATATGAGGCCTTGTATGGGAGGCAGTGTCGGTCTTCGGTGGGTTGGTTTAAGCCAGGCAAGGCTAGGCTATTGAGTACGGATCTGGTTCAGGATGCTTTGGAAAAGGTTAAATTGATTCCAGATCGGCTTCGCACAGCCCATTCTAGACAGAAGAGTTATGCCGATCGGAAGGTTCATGATGTTGTGTTCATGGTTGAAGAGCGGGTCTTGCTTCGGGTTTCGCCCATAAAGGGTGTTATGGGGTTCGGGTATAAGGGCAAGTTGAGCCCTAGGTATATAGGGCCTTTTGGGATTCTTGAGAGGACTGAAAGGGTGGCCTACAAGCTTGCACTGCCACCTAGTCTAGCTGCAGTTCATCCAGTATTCCATGTTTCTATGCTCTGGAAGTATCACGATGATTCGTCTTATGCGTTGGATTTCAGTTCAGCCCAATTAGACAAGGATTTGTCTTATTTTGAGGAGCTAGTGGCCATTTTGGACAGGCAGGTCCGAAAGTTGAGGTCGAAGAACATTGCTTCAGTGAAGGTTTAGTGGAGGGGTCAACCAGTCGAGGAGGTGACTTAGGAGACCGAGCATGATATGTGTAGTCGTTATCCTCATCTTTTCACCACTTCATGTATGTCTCTATACTCGTTCGAGGACGAACATTTGTTTTAAGAGGGGGAGGATGTAATGACTCGGTTGGTCGTTTTGAGTATTTTAGCCCTGATCCCCTATTTATTGCCTCTTCTATATTGTATTATGGTTATGTGACTTGCCAGGGGTGTTTGGCTTTTGTTTCGGGTGAGTTTTGGAGTGAAATGGGACACATAGTCCCTAAGTTGGAGCTTTAAGTTAAAAGAGTTGACTGTAATTTGACTTTTGTGTAGACGACTCAGGAATAGAGTTTTGACGGCTCCAATAGCTCCGTATGGTGATTTTGGACCTAGGAGCATGTCTGGATGTTGATTTGGAAGTCTGTAGGTCGTTTCGGCTTGAATTGGCGAAAGTTAGGAAGTTGAAGGTTGAGAATTTTGACTGGGAGTTGACTTTATTGATATCGAGGTCGGATTTCAATTCTAGAAGTTGGAATAGGTCTGTCATGTCAATTATGACTTGTATGCAAAATTTGAAGTCAATCGGAGTTGTTTTGGTATGAGTCGACATTAGTTTTGGAATTCGGAAGTTCATAGTTTCAATAGGCTTAAATTGGGTTACGATTCGTAGAATCGATGTTGTTTGATGTATTTTTTGGTCTCGAGTAGGTCTGTTATGTATTTTGGAACTTGGTGGCATATTCGGACGAGGTCCTGGGGGCCCCGGGTGTGATTCGGATTGAATCCGGATCAAATTTGGACTTGTGTGATTGCTGAAGCTGGACTGTGTCTGGTGCAATCGCACCTACGCACTTTGGGTCGCAGGTGCGGCACCACAGAAGTGGCCTTCGAGCCACAGAAGCGAGTTTGGTCTTGCCCAGCTTGGACCGCATATGCGGTCAGTGCTCCACAGATGCGGGCACACAGAAGCGAGGGCGCAGATGCGCTTGGGTGGTCCGTAGAAGCGGAATCTCAAGACCTTAGTGAGAACCAAACCTACAATGGAAATTCCGCAGGTGTGGAGCCGCAGATGCAGCTGTGGATTCGCAGATGCGAATTCACCGGGCAAAAAAGGGCTAAGTTCGAGGATTCGACTTCATTATTCATTTTTGAACCTAGAGAGCTCGGTTTGTGGTGATTTTTCAAGAGATTTTCAAGAAATTCATCAGGGTAAGAGATTCTAACTCGGTTTTGGTTATATTACATGAATCCATTGTTATTTTCATCATTTAATTAGTATTTTGAGTTGGAACTTTGGGAAAAATTGTGAAAACTTCCTAGACTAAATTTTGGGGTTTGGAAAGGTGATTTGAGGTCAGATTTGAGTAATTCTTTCATGGTTGGACTCGTTATCGAACGGGTATTCAGATTTTATAATTTTGGTCGGGTTCCGAGATGCATGCTCGGGTTGACTCTTTGAGTTGACTTTTTATTTCTCTTTAAAGATCGTAACTTTATTGTTCGTTATAGTTCATATTTATGGTATGAAGTTGTTTTAGATAGATTCAAATCGTTCGGAGTTGGATAATCGAGGGAAAGGCCTACTAGTAGATTCAGTTAGCGTGTTTTGAGGTAAGTGTCTTGCCTAACTTTGTGTGGGGGAATTACCCCTTAGGATTGTTGCGTTAATTGTGATATGTGAAAGTCATGTACGCAAGGTAATGAGTGTGTACATGGGATAAATGTGGTAATTGACCGGTTCTAGCTACGTAGATTCTTTCATGCCTTTAATTGAGCTATCATAGTACGTTATATTCATCATCTTTAGTCTATATTCACATGTTTTACTTGCCTTACCTCTTACTTGTTATTGTCTTTACATGTGTAGCTGAAGTTATTGTTTCCTCTATTCCTTATTTATTATTTAACTGTTGAGTTCTTTACTTGAAGTTGTTATTTTTGGAATATCTTGCTGTTGAAATTAGTATTGAGTTATAAAGTTCGTGATTCACATTGAGGCAAAGTTGTAAAGTTGTGGAATACTACTCTTGTTGAGTTATTCACTTCCGATTGTTATTGTGATACTCTTGAGCATATTGTGGTTAAGTCATGGGTTATTTATTGTGAAAACACCATTATTATTGATTTCTTTGGCAAGTTGTGATATGTTGTGATATTGATACGCATGCGGTGGTATAAGGCTTGGGGTTGAAACGCATGCGGTGAGATAAGGTGGGCTTGATACGCATGTTGCTAGTAGGGGAACTACTTGAAGCCACGCGGGGTGATAAGGTGGGCTAAAACGCGGAATGCTATTTTGGGAAAAATGATTTTCAAAACTAAATGCAAGGCTCCCGTGGTGATATAAGGAAAGATTGTGAAAATTTTGTGATTTGCGACTACGAGGTGGTACCTCAGTAGTGATTCTTGCTGATACCTTTCTATTACTTCACTTGTGTTTTGTTGTTTTATTCTGTGGCATAGCATTCCTTGTTTTCTCTCCTTGATGCATTATTTTCCTTAGTTCAGTGTAGCTAATCTCGGTGTATTTCTTTATTGTCTCATTTCTATTGCTATCATTATTTCATAGTTATATACCATTTCAGCTTATTATTTATTCCAGTAGGACCTTGATATGACCTCGTCACTACTCTACTGAGGTTAGGCTTGGCACTTACTAGGTATCGTTGTAGTGTACCCATGCTACGCTTTTGTATATCTTTTTGTGCAGATCCAGGTACCCCGTACTAGTCCATGCACCAGTGAGACGAGCCCAGTTCGGAGACTTCAAGGTATACCTGCCGGCGTCCGCATGCCTCAGGAGTCACCCTTTATCTAGTCAATTTCATTTTCTTATCCTTTTATAGATATTGATGTATAGGGATGTTCAGTACCATCTTATAGAGCTTATGACTTGTATTCGCCGGATTTTAGGAAGTTGTGTTCTGTTGAGTTACGGGGTTTCCTTATATGATAGTGGTTGAGTTAATTGAAGTAGGGGTGTTCAAAACCGAACCGAAACTGAAAACCGAACCGAAACCGAAGCTTAATGGCTTATTGGTATCGGGTTAACGATTTAACGGACTGGGAACGGATTGAATTTTTTTTATTAACGGCTTATCGGTTTGGGGGCGGGGATTATTCAATTTTCTTAACGGATAATCCGTTAACCCGTTAAGAATATATATATATATATATATATATATATAAAATTTATTTTTATCCATATATATATATATATATATTAAATATCAAAAACCCTTCCACTTCTTCCGATACTCCATCTCTAAGTTCTAACGCCTAATTCCTAAATAATCAGAACCCTTACGTACTATGCATCAGAAGATCCCAGGCTTGGCTTAGCTTAGCTTATTCTTCCACCCTACAACAAGATTGTTTAAGCTGCTGTCTATGGTTCACCTCCGCTTTTGTTTTTTTAAAACTAATGCTTGCTGGCTATGTTTAATAGAAGAACAATAGTGTTGTGCCACAACTTTTTTCACTCTACAACACATGATACACTACATCATTCTTATGTAGGTATTAACAGATATGTATGTCTGGACTCAATGTGTAATTTTTTATTCTGAATTTGTATGCTAGGCGGTCAACAAACAATTAATGAATGTAATATAGATTGAATTAGGCCGATAAATCACCCAATAACCGCCCGATAAGAGCTAAACTGTTACCAATCCGCCCGATATCTTATCGGGTGGCTAGTGGATTAATACATTTAAAAGCCGATAACCGTTAAGCCAAATCGTTAAGAGTAATTAACTGCCCAATCCGCCCGATAAGCAGCCCTAAATTGAAGGTTCTCTATAAATTCTTAGTTAATATTGCATATATGTTAGGCTTAGCTAGTCTTAGAGTCTAGGTGCCATCACGACATCCTACGAAGAAAAATTGAGATCGTGACATACAAGCCCGTGCACACACTCGTCACCTCATGTACACGTCTTCCACATAATTCAAATAATACAATCAAAATCAATCCTAATACAAAGTTAGGCAAGATATTTACCTCAAACAAGCTATATCAATCCACTAATAAGCCATTCCCGCGTAAATTCATTTCCGAACGGCTTGAATCTAGCAAAAATAACTTAATATCATAAATAAAAGCCATAGGAAGCAATTCTGGATAATAAAAATTCGATCTTTAATAAAAATCAAAAAGTCAATCCCGGGCCCGCACCTCAGAATCTGACCAAACTCATAAATTCCGAGCACTCATTCTGATACGAGTCCACCCACACCAAAATCATTCAATTCCGACCTCAAATCGACCTTCAAGTTCTCAATTTATGTTTTAGAAAAGTTTTTACAAAAATCCTCAATTTCTCCAACTCAAATCACCAATTAAATGATAAAAATAAAGATGAAATCATGAATAACGGAAAAATCCGAGTCAAAAATACTTACCCCAATCCAAATCGTAAAAATTCCTTCCAAAATTACCCAAAACCGAGCTCTCTAACTCAAAATGTGATAAATAAACTAAACCCCTCGTCCAAGCTTATAATATGCCCAGGCTTTTCGCTTTTGCGGCCCATCAGTCGCATCTGTGACTCTGCATCTGCGAAAAAATTATCGCAGATACGGCCTCCACTCAAGACCCAGCAATTCTGCTTCTGCAAAACAAAAGGCGCACCTGCGCATCCGCTTTTGCGGATAAAGAACCGCACATGCGATCCCCGCTCGTCTAGCCAATATCCGCACCTGCGGAGAAATTCCGCTTCTGCGGTTGTACATCTGCGCTCCCATGTCCGTACCTACGAACCCAGCTCCCCTAGCCAAAACTCGCATCTGCGGCCAGTCAGTTGCTTCTGCGGCACCGCACATGCGGCCCAAACATCGCAGGTGCGAAAGCACCATATCTCAACAATACAACCAAGTCTCAAATCAAGTCAAAACCAACCTGAAACACTCCCTAGGCCGCGGGACCTCGGTTAAGCATACCATCAAGTCCCAAAACATAACACGAACCTACTCGAGGCCTCAAATCACACCAAAAAATACCAAAACTATGAATCGCACCTCAATTCAAGCCTAATAAACTAATGAACATTTTCAAATTCAAAACTTGCGCCGAACAAGCCTAAATAACTCCGAATGACCTCAAATTTTGCATGCAAGTCCCAAATGACACAACAAACCTATATCAACTCTCAAAATCATAATCTGATCCCAATATCAATAAAGTCAACCCTGGGTCAAACCTATCAACCTTCCAAACCTTTAACTTTTCAACTTTCGTCAATTCAAGCCAAAACAAGCTGCGGACCTCCAAATCAACATCCAGACATACGCCTAAGTCCAAAATCACCATACGAATCTATTAGAATCATCAAAATACCATTCCATAGTCATTTATATAAAAGTCAAATTCCGATCAACTCTTACAACTAAGGCCTTCAACCAAGGGACTAAGTGTCCCAAATCAATCCAAACTCACCCAAAATCAAACCAATCACCCCGGCAAGTCGCGTAAACACAAATACATATTTGCAAAATATCAAATAGGAAAAACGGGACTAAAATACTCAAAAAGACAGGCTGTGTCGTTACATAATGGGTCATGTATGCTTTATAAATCTAATAAATTTTTGAATGTTTTTTGCTTAGTTTTAGTTTTTCATCTATATATCTATTCTATCTTCAACATGAAATATTAATCGACTTTATAAGTGAACTCTATGTTGAATAACTTGTAACTATAACTAACTTTTAACATTCATTACTTTTTTCTTATTTATGTACTAGGCCATAAAAAATTTGAATTCTACTATAGCACTTTGACTTCTCTAGAAATTATTTTACCTGAATAAACATACTAACTCCACCTCCCGAATAGTTTTTGAGATGGTCTTAGCTTCGTGAGTGGCACTTTTTTCACAAGGAAAGTTACATAATTAAACTTGTAAATTGGAATTTAAACATCATATACACTTATATTAATTAGAACTCTGCCTTTAACATGGATTTTTCATGAGAATTATACAATTTGATTTCATCTCAAAAAGTACCACTTCATGGTACAATTTGATTCCGACTCAAAAAGATAACCACTTTATACATTGTAACCCTAGCCACCATGTTTGCTCTTACTGCTATAGTACTTTAATTAATTTCTTTATTAATTTTGTTAACTTAGTTTTGTGTTACTCCTATCTACGTAGTCATAGATTAAGAGATATATCATTTTCTTTTTAAGACTTGCTTGGTTATTGTATACGATCAAAATCGGTTAGTCCTTCGTACGAACTAGTCGAAATGGTAATGCATTGGATCGAAGAGCGTCTTCATATTATCAGGTTGAGATCCGAAGTCAGGTCATCAAGTTTCAAGCCCTAGGGACCGATCAATGTCGAGCTCGAATCCAAATCGAACTATGATGCGAAGTGAAGTTATCGAGCTTATGAGGTAGGGACCGACCAACACTGACCCCGAATAAATATAAGGCTCCGAGTCAGAATCAAGCTCGAGTCAAGATCGAGAGCTCGAGTCAATATCGGGCTCATAGACAAGAGCCGTTGCAACCGCACTAGAGAAGAGAATCTTGACAGGAATTATGGAAAAGTTTATTTATCATGGGTCTCCCACTATGTATTTTTAATTATATCTAAAATAGGATCCCTCCACTATAAAGGGCATGGTTATATTTCTGTAAAGGAAAAGCTTTGGCATACATTGTAACTGAGATATCATACATTCTTATATTGAAGAATTATCCCTTTTAAGCTTCATAGATTGATTCATCTTGCTTAATCTATAAGTCATCCTCTTTTTAACTTTGCTTATTTTTCATTCTTTGCAGTCAATACTCGATATTTCTCTTTACTCTTACGATTTGTGTCAATTTATACCACATACCCTTAGAACTACGTACAAATTCAACTTTATCCATTTTTCAGGTAAATAATTGCGCCCACCGTGGGGCTAAGGATAACAGTGGTTATTTGATACAAATCCACAAAACATGCCATTTTACGCTTGTTTCCGGAAGTGTCTTTGATTTCAAATTAGCAACGACGAGCTATCAATTAAATGGCCTTACCTATCGACAACGAAGTTGATCTTTAAGGTGAGAACAACAACTTGATGCCCAGGACTGAAAGGCTACTTGTCGACATCGTTGAAGCTCGAGTCGAAGTACCATTAGACGTTAATTCGCATGTGGCCATTGAGGCAAAACTACATTCTGAACTTGAAAATAGCATTCATGGTGGCACTCGATTTGCAGCTCGAGATACCCATAACGTCGAAGTAAACGGTGCCAACTTGCGCATGATTTTTGAAATGTTGCAAGCTCAACAGGCAGCAATAGCTCAGTTACAGAGTCAAACCCAGATACCGAGCAAGCCGGAGCCCAGTCCAACTCGAGAAATCGCCCACAGAATGGAACCAGCTATAGTAAGGTCAAATGAGCAAGAGTCGGGGACTAATCCCGAAATTGCTAAGATGTTCGAAGAACTGACCAAACGAATAGAATCAGGTGAAAGGAGGATCGAGGCAAACGACAAAAAGGTGGAAATATATAACTCCAGGGTTGATCAGATCTCGGGGGTACCACTGATATTGAAGGGCTTAGATTCCAAAAAATTCGTACAAAAGCCTTTCCCCCCAAGCGTGGTTTCTAAACCGATCCCAAAGAAATTTTGCATGCCCGAGATTCCTAAATATAACGGAACTACCGACCTCAACGAACATGTCACCTCTTATACATGTGCCATCAAAGGGAACGACCTAGAGGACGATGAAATCAAATATGTATTATTGAAGAAATTCGGTGAAACCCTGTCAAAGGAAGCAGTGATATGGTATCATAATTTACCATCTAATTCTATCGATTCTTTTGCTATGCTTGTAAATTCCTTCGTAAAAGCACACGCCGGGGCCATAAAGGTCGAGGCCAGGAAGTCAGACCTGTTCAGAGTAAGACAAAAGGATAACGAGATGCTAAGGGAGTTTGTATCTCATTTTCAAATGGAACGAATGGATCTGCCACAAATCACATACGATTGGGCTATTCAAGCTTTCACTCAAGGTTTTGAACGAACGAAGTTCGACGGCTTCACGGCGATTGAAGCATAACCTAATCGAGTACCCAGCAATTACTTGGGCCGACGTACATAATCAGTACCAGTCAAAAATTAAAGTCGAAGACGATCAGTTGGGTTCTGAACCCGCTGCTAGAAGGGACACTAATCGAGAACAAGGTCCGATCAGGGACCGGTACCGACCATATAGTGGAAACCACAGGATCAATAAATCGAGACGTAACCCCAGACAAGGCAATAAAAGAAGTGATTGAGGTCAAGGGTCTCGGGGGCTGATGAGCAGAAATGGGTTTGACAGGCCTACCGGACCTAAGGATGCACCACGGTTATCGGAGTATAACTTCGGCATTGATGCATCCGCCATCGTGTCGGCTATCGGATGCATCAAAGACACTAAATGGCCTCGACCCATGCAGACCGATCCTGCCCAGAGGAACCCCAATCAAATGTGCGAATATCATGGCACCCATGGTCATAGAACGGAAGATTGCAGGCAACTAAGAGAAGAGATAGCCCGGTTATTCAATAAAGGGCACCTTCGAGAATTTTTAAGCGACGGGGCCAAAAATCATTTCAAAAATAGGAATTTCGGTAAACAAAATGAACAGGAAGAACCACAGCACATCATCCACATGATCATCGGTGACATCGATACCCCTCAAGGGTCGGTGCTTAAATGCACTAAGACATCGGTTATGGGCGAAAAATGACCCCGAACTCAGAATTACACACCCGTAGGAACATTTTCCTTTAATGATGAAGATGCAGAAGGAGTCATGCAATCTCACAATGATGCACTGGTAATATCTGTACTTATGAATAAAACTAAATTTAAGCGTGTGTTAATTGATCCAGGTAGCTCGGCCAACATTATTAGATCGAAGGTTATAGAACAGCTCGGTCTACAGGACCAGGTCATACCCGCAACCCTGGTTCTAAATGGATTCAATATGGCATGTGAAACCATCAAAGGCGAGATAATTCTGCCGATAAATATGGTCGGGACCATCCAAGAAATGAAGTTTCGAATAATCGAAGGCGACATGAGGTACAACGCCATTTTTGGAAGGCCATGGATCCACAATATGAGAGTCTTACCTTCGACCCTCCACCAGGTTCTTAAATTCCCAAAATAGGAGGGAGTCAAAATAGTGTACGGAGAATAACCGGTCGCAAGGGAAATGTTTGCTGTCAAAGAAGCAATTTTGATATCCTCACCTTTGCCAGCAAAGGGGTCAAACTCAAAAGGGGAACGAGATGCCAAATAGCAATCACAGACGTCAGTTTTAACCCAACTAGAAAATCAGAAGATTGACGAAGATGATGATCAAAGGATCCCTCGATCCTTCATGGTCCCCGATGATTCCGACGCTACCCAATCAACGATTGAAGAACTGGAGAAAGTCATACTAATTGAGCATTTTCCCGAACAAAAGGTTTACCTGGGAACAGGATTAACCTCCGAACTCAAGAAAAGGCTTATTCAATTTCTTATCGATAACATAGATTGTTTTTCTTGGTCCTATTTAGACATAACAAGGATCCCACCGGATATAACGACGTATCGGCTAAGCCTGGACCCTAGGTTCAAACCGGTGAAGCAAAAGAGAAGACCTCAGTCTGAGGTAAAGCACTCATTCATAAAGGACGAGGTAACTAAATTTCTTAAAATAGGGTCCATTCGGGAGGTGAAATACCCCGAATGGTCAGCCAATGTAGTTGTAGTCCCTAAAAAAGGGAACAAACTTAGAATGTGTGTAGATTATAAGGATTTAAACAAGGCATGCCCCAAATATTCTTTTCCGCTGCCCAACATCGATCGCATGATCGATGCCACGGCCGGCCATGAGGTCTTTACTTTTATCGATGCCTATTCTGGATATAATCAAATCCAGATGAACCCGGAAGACTAGGAAAAGACTTCATTTGTCACCAATTATGGAACATACTATTATAATGTGATGCCTTTCGGGCTAAAAAATGCAGGAGCTACTTACCAATGCCTAGTAAATGAAATGTTCGAGGAATAAATAGGTAAATCAATGGAAGTTTATATTGATGACATGCTAGTTAAGTCCCTTCGCGCAGAGGACCATTTGGCTCATTTGCAGGAAACATTCGAGATTTTAAGGAAATACAACATGAAGCTCAACCCCGAGAAATGTGCATTCAGGGTCGGGTCGGGCAAGTTCCTCGGCTTCATGGTATCGAATCGGGGAATCGAGATCAACCCTAACAAAATCAAGGCCATCGAAGACATCGCTATCGTGGACAGTGTAAAAGTCATGCAGAGGCTAACGGGACGGAGTGCTGCCTTAGGCCGATTTATTTCAAGGTCATCATATCAAAGTCATAGATTTTTCTCTCTACTCAAAAAGAAGAATGATTTTGCCTGAACCCCGAAATGCCAACATGCATTAGAGGAATTGAAGCGATACCTATCGAGCCCACCACTGCTTCATACTCCAAAAGTAGACGAGAGACTTTGCTTATACTTGGCAGTATCAAAAATCGTGGTAAGTGGTGTCCTCGTTCGAGAAGAGCAAGGTACGCAATTTCCCGTTTATTATGTAAGTCGAACCCTAGGGGAAGAAGAAACTAGATATCCACACTTAGAGATATTGTCACTTGTACTGATAAGCGCCTCTAGAAAGTTAAGACCATACTTTCAATATCACCCCATATGTTTATTAACCATTTACCCACTTTGTAATATTTTACACAAGCTCAAACTATCAAGTCGATTGGCCAAATGGGCCATCGAACTCAGTGGGTATGATATCGAATATCAACCCTGGACGGCCATCAAGTCTCAAATTTTAGCGAACTTTGTGATCGATTTCACCCAACCCTCATACCCGAAGTCGAAAAGGAACTCTTGTTGAAATCGGGTACGTCATCGGGGGTATGGACCCTTTTCACAAATGAGGCTTCGAACGTGAAGGGGTCCGGGCTAGGCATCGTTTTAAAGCCGCCTACGGGTAGCACTATTAGGCAATCTATCAAAACTACTAGGTTGACTAATAACGAGGCTGAGTATGAGGCCATGATTGCAGGTCTCGAGCTAGCTAAAAGCTTGGGAGCAAAAGTCGTTGAAGCCAAGTATAACGCTTTACTGTTGGTAAATCAAGTAAACAAAACCTTCGAAGTTCGAGAGTGTTACAACCCAAATTCGTATATCATAGATCACGTCGTAAGGTAGTCGACATAAATCCAAGAAGAGATTATCTTTGAGATGATAATAAGTTAATCCTATTGGTCTTAAACGATACAAGGGTGTATAAGAGTGGTTAAAAAGTATTTGAAGTTAAGCGAATCAAGGATGTTGTAATCCGTATTTTCGGGTAACACTAGAGGTGATTAACTGTCCCAAGAGGTCTTGTTTTAATGTATTTGAATCATATAATATCCGCATCATAAGTCTTGAAGTCAAGCGAGTTATGAAACAAAAGTTGATAAAAGTTGTCGCAACTTAGGTTTATAATTTTACTTAAACTTTAGGTCAAATGTTACTGCATTTTTATCCCAATGTGCTTGGAATTATGGGGTGATCTACCTATCAAATTGAAGATCTATGAGTCTAGTTTCCAACGCATTAAACCGTTTGTCGATACGATCTCGGAATAGAGAGATATTCGCGTTTTCGCGAGAGTGCGCCAAGCTGCTCTCTATGGGGCCCACAAAGGCGGTTTAAGACATTTGGACATATATAAGATAACTCAACCCCGTTTTAAGTCATTATTTTTCAGTATATTCAGACCTTATAACCCTAAAAACATTCTCTCAAGGTTCTCTCATGATCCAAGACCCAAACAAAGGGCAAACAACACAAATCAAATGTCGGAAATCCCGTGGTGCTAGTAAGTTTCTTGTTTTTCTTGTTGTTGCTGATTTTTGTGTTGTTTCAGCTCGTGTGGGAGGTTGTTTTAAGTGCTTTATGTTCTGTAAATACACCTTCAAGTTTTTAATATCAACCCTAGGTGATTTCAAGTCTTCTAAAGTAATTCTAGTGCCGAAAAACCCGAATTAATTGCTAGTTTCGCTTCCTTGTTCTTGTGGCAGAATTGAAGGGATATTTCGTGGAAAATTAAGGTCAAATTGGAGTTGTTCTTTCTGTTTAAAGGTAATGAACCTCTTACTCTATATATATTTAAGATTATCCAAGTTGTGGCTAAGTCGTTGATGCTAGAACTTGTGAAATATATATCGAAAGGCTTGGTAGTAATGTTGTTAGTTGGTGGACTATTTTGGAGGCTCAATATGATTATTAATGATGTTGTTTGGGCTGTTTGGTGATTGTATTGACTTGTGTGAAGTCATATAAATAGGGGAGGTGCTGTCCGTTTCATCGTAAAATAGGTTGCGGTCGATACATAATAGTTACGACGCTTAAACGATGATGATGGTGTCATTTCTTTTATTGTAGACTAAGGAGTCGTGACATTTGCATAGCTTGAGGTTGGGCAGTATATACAAGGTATGTGAGGCTATCCCCTTCATTCTTTTGCACGACTCCAATTGTACATAATGTAATGAACGAGCTCCCAAAGATACTCTACTCTTAGAAGCTAGCAGTACTTACATTGCTGCCCTTCTTATGAAACGATTGATATTGATGTTACTTCTCTTATTCTTATATTATCAATGTTGTTGGTAGTTCCTGATTCTTATAAGATTCTTGATGAAGAGTTAATCCTAATAACGTGTACGAAGGATACCGACCTTACGTCACTCTGAAAGGTTCAAAATGTGATTCCAATGAGTCCAGCATGCATCATATATATGTATCTATTTTACTCTACCGAGCCGCGCTATAGTTGGCCGGGTATGGCACCTATTGTGCAACCACTGATCAGTTGGGTTTTACCGAGCTCCACGTGGCCGGGTACGATTCTACCGAGCCCTATGATGGCCGGGTACATTTTACCGAGCCTATTACGGCCGGGTACGATATGATGATGATGATGCCCACAAAGGCATATGTTTTAAACGTTTATGTATATATATATGTATGCATATGTTTTAAACGTTTATGTATATATATATATATATATGTATGTATCATGTATTTCATGTCAGTAGCCCTCAGAGGTACCCAGATGTCACAGGTTGTATATTCCCTATCACTGTTTACATTATTGTTCTTACTTATGCTATTCTGCCTTACATACTCAGTACTTTATTCGTACTGACGTCCTTTTTATTTGTGGACGCTGCATGTCGTGCTGCAGGTCCTGATAGACGGGTAGACGCAGCTCCCCCATCACAGTAGGCTATCCGGTTCAGCGTTATTGGCAAGATCCTTTCTCCGGACTTGCCGTGGTCTTGGTATGCATTTTTGTTATAGACATTATGGGTATGTCGGGGCCCTGTTCCGGCAATGTTGTAGCACTTATGTTCTTTTAGAGGCTCATAGACAGGTGTCGACTCATGTATGGTTTGGAATGCCTTGTCGGCTGATTTTTGTTGTATAGTCTTTCATGGCACCATGGTAGCTCGTACCTTATATATAGTTTCTTGATAGTCTTGTCGTCCCATGTTACGTATGTTCATGACATTATCTTTCATTGTTGGATGTTCATGATCCATGTCTTTCATTTATATTGGTCTTGTCGGCCCTTAAAGATAATAAGGAAGGTTAGATAAAATGTACGTTGGTGCTCGGCAAGTATGGCCCGGGTGCTAGTCATGACCCTCCAGTTGGGTCGTGACAGAGAGGATAGAATGCAAAGGTATTTGGACAAACTGCAGGTAACTTTTCACCATTTCAAAGAGTGGACTTTACAGCATGTACCTCGAGAACAAAATAGTGAGGCTGATGCACTTGCAAATTTGGGATCATCGGTCGAGGAAGATGAGATCAACTCGACAGTCGTTCAACTCTCGAGATCCGTGATCGAGGAAGGTCATGCCGAGATAAATTCTACAAGCTTAACCTGGGATTGGAGGAATAAGTATATTGAATACTTGGAGAAAGGAAATCTCCCATCGGACCCTAAAAATTCGAGGGCCCTACGAACCAAAGCTGCTCGATTCACATTGTCTGCAGATGGAACATTATATCGAAGGACATTCGATGAACCATTGGCAGTATGCTTAGGTCCATTAGTCCAAAAATAATCAGAGCAGGATATTATTGGATCGATATGGACAAAGATGCAAAGGAGTTTGTTCGAAAATGTGACAAATGTCAAAGGCTTGCACCGATGATCCATCATCCCGGAGAGCAACTTCACTCAATCCTATCCCCATGGCCATTCATGAAATGGGGAATGGATATCGTCGGCCCTCTGCCTTCGGCCCCAGATAAAGCTAAGTTTATTTTATTTATGACTGACTACTTCTCTAAATGGGTTGATGCACAGGCATTCGAAAAAATAAGGGAGAAAAGGGTTATAGACTTCATCTGGGATCATATCGTATGTCGATTTGGGATACCTGCTGAAATAGTGTGTGACAATGGTAAACAATTTATCGACAGCAAAGTGTCGAAATTCTTCGAAGACCACAAAATAAAAAGTATATTATCAATACCGTATCACCCTAGTGGGAACGGACAGGCCGAATCGACAAACAAGACTATCATTCAAAACCTAAAGAAAAGGTTGAACGACGCTAAGGGAAAATGGAGAGAAATTCTACCCGAAGTTCTTTGGGCATAGAGAACAACATCAAAATCCAGTACGGGGATAACCCCGTTCTCCTTAGTATATGGCTCTGAAGCCTTGATTCCAGTCGAAATCGGGGAACCCAGTGCCAGGTTTCGATATACAACAGAAGAGTCAAATCACGAGGCTATGAATACTAGCCTCGAATTATTGGATGAAAAACGAGAAGTTGCTCTCGTCCAATTGGCCGCCCAAAAGCAGCGGATCGAAAGATACTATAATCGAAGAACCAATCTTCGCCATTTTAAAATCGGGGACTTAGTGCTAAGGAAAGTCACCCTCAGTACCCGAAATCCAAATGAAGGAAAACTGGGTCCAAACTGGGAAGGACCGTATTAGGTTCTAAAAAATGTTGGTAAAGGATCCTACAAGCTCGGTATTATAAACGGCAAATAACTAACAAGCAATTGGAATGTGTCGCACCTAAAACGATACTACTGCTAAGGTACGACCCTCCTATGTTCATTTATATTTCGAAACTAACCCTTGCGAGAGTTCGATCAGGAACAAGGATGGATTATTCAACACGAAGCCCTAGGTCTGAAAGCACATGTTGTACTCTTTTTCCTTAGACCGGTTTTGTCCCAAATGGGTTTTTTAGTAAGGTTTTTAATGAGGTAACCATTGATCGTGCTAACTTAGAACAATTCAATACTATCTGAGGCCTCTTTACAATCGACCTCGAATACTGGGGGACATTACCCCTCAAATATATCAAGTTCGATGCAAGAAAGTTACTCCATAACAACAGGGTTCCGATAGGAAAAATTGTAGGAGCCAAATGGTCAAAACAAACCATGCTCGTGTAGTTGGCCTGAGCCCTGACGCAAAATATGAACATATGTATAATGACTTAAAAAGAAAAATTTCTTCTTTACCAATATCTTATATCCAAGAAAATTTCCACTATTTCGAGATTTATTATGCAAACAGGCTTAAGGGCCGACCATTACCCCATAAATCGAGGACTGCCAACCAAAAAATCAACGAGTTCGAGAAATCACTTACATAACCATTAAGACTACGGGCTACATCACTTCGAGTTCGAATCATTCACTCGACTACTAAGCCTACGTGCTACTCTTATTTCGAGTTCGAGCAAGCACTCACTCGACCATTAAGCCTACGGGCTACATTACTTCGAATTCGAATCACTCACTCAACTACTAAGCCTACGGGCTACTCTTATTTCGAATTCGAGCAAGCACTCACTCGACCATTAAGCCTACGGGCTAAATTACTTCAAGTTCGAGCAAGCACTCACTCGACTACTAAGCCTAAGGGCTACTCTTATTTCAAGATCGAGCAAGCACTCACTCGACCATTAAGCTTACGGGCTATATTACTTCGAGTTCGAATCACTCACTCGAATACTAAGCCTACGGGCTACTCTTATTTCGAGTTCGAGCAAGAACTCACTCGACCATTAATCTTACGGGCTACATTACTTCGAGTTCGAATCACTCACTCGACTAATAAGCCTACGGGCTACTCTTATTTCGAGTTCGAGCAAGCACTCACTTGACCATTAAGCCTACGGGCTATATTACTTCGAGTTCGAATCACTCACTCGACTAATAAGCCTACGGCCTACATCACTTCGAGTTCGAGCAAGCACTCACATGACTACTAAGCCTACGGGCTACTCTTATTTCGGGTTCGAGCAAGCACCCACTCGACCATTAAGCCTACGGGCTACATTACTTCGAGTTTGAGCAAGCACTCACTCGACCATTAAGCCTACGGGCTACATTACTTCGAGTTCAAGCAAGCACTCACTCGACCATTAAGCCTATAGGCTACATCACTTCGAGTTCGATCAATCACTCACTCGACTAATAAGCCTACGAGCTACATCATTTCGAGTTCGAGCAAGCATTCACTCGATTACTAAGCCTATGGGCTACTTTTATTTCGAGTTCGAGCAATCACTCACTCGAATACTAAGCCTACGGGCTACACTTATTTCGAGTTCGAATCACTCGACTAATAAGCCTACAGGCTACATCATTTTGAGTTCGAGCAATCAATCACTCGAGCTCTAAGCCTATGGGATATATTACTTTGAGATAGAGCAATCACTCACTCGACTACTAAGCCTACGAGATACCTTATTTTGAGTTTGAGCAAGCGCTCACTCGGTTATAAAGGCTACAAGGTCCAAATTCGATCAAATTGCCTAAAGCCTTATGAAAACCTTCATAAGGCATGAATGAAACAAAATCTTCACAAGGCAGAGAATAAAATAGAGGAAAGTCGGGAAAAGAAAAGATCTTCATATATATATATATATATACAAGATTGTTTACAATGTCCGAACAGGACCCTACACAAAAAACCAAAATGGAAACTAAGGGATAAGTTTCTTGGTTATCTACGGGGGCAGTCTCTTCTCCATCGGGCTCCTCCCCGCTCTCGGACCCACTCTTGCTCCCATCATCGCCATCATTATCATCATCACCATCATCATCATCGGAAGCCAAGGCTTCAGCATCGACTTCGAGCTCTTTAGCCCTTCTTATCTCTTTAGTGAGATCGAAACCTGGAGCATGGATCTCCTCGAGGGTCTCCCTCCGAGATCGGCATTTAGCAAGTTCAGCAACCCAATGTGCTCGAGTATTGGCGGTCTCGGCTGCCTCTTTTGCATGTACCTGAGAAGCTTCAGCACCGGCCCGATAGACGGTCATGAATGCATCCGTATTAGCCTTTGCTTCCTCAGCATCAGATTTGGCCTTGGCAAGTTCGGAGGCTAACCGAGCCTCGAGTTCCTCTATTCTTCTCGCTTGAACCAAGCTCTTCTCCTTCATGCCTTGAAATTGGCTTGCAATCGATGATAATTGGGCCTGAACAGTTTCATTTTTTGCAGTAAGAGGGTCCATGCCATCTTTCCATACCATGGCCTCCGCCCTTATTATATCAACTTCCTCACGAAGCTGCCCGATCGTCTCGAGTTTCGGCTGCAGCTATGAGATCGAAATATTAGCCTCCAATCCTGAATCAAGCCCATGAGTTCTTAATATTATCATTACCTGCTCAGTCAGGTCGGTCTGGTCTTGATGAGCCTTGGCCAACTCAGCTCGAAGGCCTTTGATTTCTTCTTCCCTTTGCCCGAAAAGGAGTCTAAGGGAGTTCCTCTCCTCCGTAACCCGATGGAGGTCGGCCTCGAACCGATGCAGCTTGAGACCGAGAACACACTTCTCGATGAACGGTTGCGGCCTTCGAAAAAAGAAGAAAAGAAGTTAAAAAAGAATAGCAAACATGAAAGTGGTATCAACGAAGGGAGTTAGAGCTTACCCGATTTAGAGCTTGTTGCACTTCACAGAAAAGGCCCGACACATCACTAGAGCCAGCAGCATCCTCAACACTAGTAAACAAATTGCAGAAGGGGTCCTCCTCTTCATGAGACCGGTTCATTTCGAGGGATCCCAAAGCTTGGGCTTCCCGAATCACCCCTTCAGAAAAGGCAGGAAGAGTGGGCGAGTCTCCAATTACTATTGCCCCAAGCGACTCGCTTGGAGCATTCTCCTCAGTTCAGAGAACTTCAGGACCGGCCCCTTCTGATAGACCCACCGTTTATTGACTTCGGTGGGAAGCATCTTCGATCTCTAATGATTCGGGGACTCTGCCCGAACCTTCCTTCGATATCTCCTCGGTTCGAGGCAGAGCTTTATAAATCACCATCGATTTAGTTGCCTTTGGGGCATCGATGGTTTTCTTCATTAGGGCCACCAGCACGGACCCGTTGTTTTCTTCTTCGTCGTCGTCTTCATCCCTTAGACGCAGAACTGATTCTACGATCAAAGAAATGGTATTCTTCCTCGGCTTACGAGCCATCCTCGTCTTCAATTTTGGATCTTCGAAAATGGAGGCCCTTTTTCTCTTATTATCCTTCACCGGCTTTAGAACAGAGGCCGAAGCCTCTTCCTCGATGGACGAGGGCCTCAAAACCGCATCTTTGCCCACACCTACATACAGGAAAATTGATTTAAGTATATAGAAAGCATCTCGTTCGAACTACCAAAGATACGAGAAAGGGGCTTACCATAATTTTTGGCCTCCCATCGGCCCTTTGACAAATCACGCCATGAGCGCTCGGCGTATGTGAAGGTCGAAGCTAGATCTCGTACCCAGTTCTTGAGATCGGGAACTGCACCGGGCATCCAGGGAACCGCTGCATCACAAAAAGGGGATATCAGGGAGAAAATAAATGAAAGGGCAAAATAGTAGGAGATAACAACCGAATTACACTTACGCTTTATGTTCCACTCCTCAGAAAAAGGTATCTTTTCAGTCGGAATCAGGTCGGAAGTCCTTACTCAAATGAACCTGCCCATCCAGCCTCGATCTTTGTCCTCGTCTATGCTCGAGAACAGAACCTTGGTAGCCTGACGCTGAATTTTTATTAACCCACCTCAAAAGAGGCGAGGGCAGTACAATCGGATGAGATGGTCGAGGG
Organism: Nicotiana tabacum; assembly: GCF_000715075.1. Taxonomy (NCBI): domain Eukaryota; kingdom Viridiplantae; phylum Streptophyta; class Magnoliopsida; order Solanales; family Solanaceae; genus Nicotiana; species Nicotiana tabacum. The sequence goes on from NC_134088.1 coordinate 47,930,433, forward strand.
TGAAAGGCATCCCCTCGATTTTGTTTACGAAGTAACGGATCAAAATAACGATCCGCCAAAAAGAAGGATAGATCTGGCCTAGGGTTATTTGGTATTGACGACAGAAATCAATAATAACAGAGTCGAGGGGACCTAACATGAAAGGGTAAGTATACACACTTAAAAACCCTTTCACATAAGTGGTGATATCTTCTTCAGAAGACGGGATTACTATTTCTTTGTTCTCCCAATTGCAATCTTTCTTTAGCTGTTCGAGGTGCCTCTCAGTTATCGAACACATATACCTCGATACTGGCTCACATCGGCCCGGAACCGATAAGCCTTTGTCGACCTTAAAATTGGAGGTAAGAACACATGCCACGGGAACGCACTCCTTACGCCGTGGATCCACCGGTATTTTGTCGGCGGCAAATTGGGAAGAAGAAGTTTTTTCTTTTGGGGGGACGATTTTTGATGTTTTCACTATTTTTGGATTTAAAGAAGGAGATAACAAAGATATGGTATTTTAAAGAAAGATTTTGCAGTAGAAAACACATAAGGAAAATTTTACATACTTACAAATGAATCCAGAATGTGCGAGAAAGAAGTTAGAAAATTTAGAGTTTGGAGATGTAAAAGTGATTGAAAGTGAAAAAAGGGGTTATTTATAGGTTGAGAAATGGCGGTTCAATTTCAATAATGGCCGACCATCGTCTGACACGTATTAAATGCCTCGGTAAACTGAACCGACGGGGACAGCTGTCACGCACGTCATGATCGGACTCGATGCAAACGTCAGTATATATCTAATCGTATCGTTGAAAAATCATATCGTTTCTCGCTACATCCTTCCCGAGAAACGAGGGGACTATCTGTATACGGTCAAAACCAGATAGTCCTTCGTATGAACTGGTCGAAATGGTAATGCATTGGATCAAAGAGCATCTTCATAATATCAGGTTGAGATCCGTAGTCAGGTCATCAAGCTTCGAGCCCTAGGGACCGATCAATGTCGAGCTCGATATCATTATCGAGCTCGAATCCAGATCGAACTATGATGCGAAGTGAAGTTACCGAGCTTATGAGGCAGGGACCGACCAACACTGACCCCGAATCAATATAAGGCTTCGAGTCAGAATCGAGCTCGAATCAAGATTGAGAGATTGAGTCAATATCGAGCTCGAGTCAATATCGGACTCATAGACAAGAGCCGTTACAACCGCACTAGAGGAGAGAATCTTAGCATGATTATGGAAAAGCTGATTTATCATGGGTCTCCCACTATGTATTTTTAATTATATCTAAAGTATGATCCCTCGACTATAAAGGGCATGGTTATATTTCTATAAAGGAAAAGCTTTGGCATACATTGTAACTGAGATATCATACATTTCTATATTGAAGAATTATCCTTTTTAAGCTTCATAGATTGATTCATCTTGCTTAATCCATAAGTCATCATCTTTTCAACTTTGCTTATTTTTCATTCTTTACAGTCAATACTCGATATTTCTATTTACTCTTACGATTTGTGTCAATTTATATCACATACCCTTAGAACTACATAAAAATTAACTCTATCCATTTTTCGGGTAAACAGTTATGAAACATTGTTTGGCGAAAACTACTTGTCTTCATTGATTCCCTTGTCTTAATGCATAATGATGATGCTAAAATTTCCTTCTACTTTTCTAACAGGCTCATGGGTTGGTTGAGTTGCTTTAATAGACTTTGTACGACCTTGAGACACTACTATTCAACTTATAGGAGATTCCACATTGGTGAAAGAAATAGACTCGAAAATTTGTGTATCTTGAAGTCGTGGAATATATTATAAAAAAAGACACTATTTCACAAACATTCGACTAAAACAATAAGCATACATCCATTAGAAAATAAATATTCCTTCAACAATAAGCACTCATATAGGAATCACATTAAGAAACATTCGACCAAAACAATAAGCATAAACTTTTTACTTGTGTTCTCATATGTGGAGCAATTGTCAAAATATTTCAAAAGATATATATTATACACTTTTAAATTCACCAGAAAGTAAGTTTCAGTATAATTATGCTTTTTGATTACAATCAATAAAGCATATGCAAATAAATAAAGCACATTGTCCAATTATCCTAATATTGAACTGTACTTGCCCCATCATGTTTTCTCACATGACAACTATATGTTACACTTTCAAGGGGTATATCAATTTTAACAAGAATTTTGATTATAAGAGAACAGTCGAAGTAACAAAAAAAAAGAACATACACCAAGAAATATTAAGTGCGATACAAAAACATAATGTATCATTATTCATAAAAACAAAATTTATAATTACAAATACTATAAATTCAACTATTGCATAATGTAATAACATTTACTATTCCATTTAAATGAATGTTGTATCTATATCAACGTCAATTGCTATTACACATAATTCATTCTTATTCTATATTCTATACACTTCGTAATTTAATTATTCTCCTACTATTTAGGATTTTAAAATCAACTAAAATTTGATTATCATATCTTTGCTTATTTGATAAAAACTCGTAATACTTAAAACTTTTCCTAGATCCTTTTGCTGAAATAAGAAAATATACTCCAACATTTAGGAGAAAACTAATATTACTCCAAAATTCATGCAAGTAGTAGTATACAAATGTTACAAACAAACATTTGTCATATAAAATTAGGACGACTTCTTTTATCTTTCAATCAAATACAATTTCAGTGACGCTATTTTACAACTAAGCTTAAGTATTGGAATGAACCGAAATAATAATTGATGTAAGATTAATCACATGATTAACATTTATCATTTCCGAGTACTTGCAATTTTTTGGTTAATTTTTTATTTTTAACCCAAACACCTCTTTTAAATAATTATTTATGTTATTTTTAAAAAGATTATTATCTAATAAATATAGATACACACGCAAAACGCGTATTCTAAGACTAGTTGTTAAGAATAATAGTTATTATTTTCTTAAAAAATATAACGATATTACAAGTACAATAAATATTTTGGATAGTTATTTAATTTTTAAAAATAGGTCAATTATATATTTATTTTTGACTTTTTCACTACTACTTTTCTTTCTCTATTCTGTTGTGATTGATTATGCATTCTTGTTTTGAGCCGAGGGTCTATTAGAAATATCTTCTCTGCCTGCACAAGGTAGAAGCAAGGTTGCGTATACACTGTCCTCTTTAGACCTCACTTGTGAAATTATAATGGGTGTGGTGTTGTTAGTGTTGTTCTTGTTTTTGTTAGATCAAATATATTTTAGTAAATTATTATTGACTAGAAAGTATAAAGTAATTAATTAGGAAAAAGAGAGTCAAAATTAATCGTTAACAGTAGCCTCTGAAATTTTCCTCTCAGCTATAGATAAAGCTTCTTAATAGAGAAGTGCTCCAATTATAATATATCAGCCATACACATCCTTGCCTCCTCAATATAGCTTCTCGCCTTTATAATTTTCTAAACCACCCGGGATGCTTGCTTTCGGATGGTGCCCCATATTGGTTGCACTTGCACCTTTCCATAAACATATAGCCACTGACCCGCAACATGTATTTCTTTTTACAAAGACAATTTTCTTTAGTTTCTCAATTCTTTTTATTCTAATCTAGGCAAAATTCATTTATCTTTTAGGAAAATAATGACAACAAATTATACAAATGAACAAAGTAAAAAATACAAAAGATATACAAATTATAGATTATTTAAATTAACTTGAGCATTAAAATTGTTTACCCCTTAAAATGAATAACAATTAAATTTGTACGCGATTTAAAGGATACGTGATTTACATAACAGTAAATCATTATATTGAAATGAGATAAAATGATCAAACCAACGTGACATAGTAACTAAGCCTCGTGTTTAGCCTAAATGCTGACGGTTGGTCTCGATTGAGCCCTCTAGATAGAGCTCGAATACGAATAAACGAGTGAACAATTGAAGAACACTTAGAACAATTGCTGAAAGCCAAAGTAAATTTTTATTGCCTTGATATGTGTGCCAAACAGTGTCAAAAAATAAAGGGATCCTCCTCTTTATATAGTAGAGGAGTTTTAACCTTAATACAAGTCTAAATAAGGTAAAAATCTTTTCCTTCCTTTTCTCCCACGAAAATACAATCTGCAGTCAATGCAGAGTGTGATCCGCGCCGCAATATCCGACTGATGGCGAATATTTTGGCTCTCTGTTTGTCTTCTTTAACCGCCTTTTCTTTACCCTCGATTTCTCATCTCATTCGATCCTAATTCTCTCCGGGTTCGGCCATGCTCGAGAATTGATGTATCATTCGTTCGCTCCTGGTTCCGATCTGTGGGCATCTTTGGTCTCACTCGAGCCAGTGACAAGTAACGCCGTTCCTCACTTTACAACGAAAAATCGAGGGTAACTCTATCCTTGATTTTACCCGTATACAGATAGTCCCCTCACTTCTCGGAGAATATATTATAGGAGTGATAAGAAGTGACTAATTGATCCCGGTTCCTTCTCTCGTAAATCATGCACAAGCTGACGAACCGAAACGTCCCATCAACCACTTCGCTCTGACTTTGGACACGCGTCAGTCGGTTGAATAACCGAACACCCCCGGTAGTTACTGAATTCAAAGCGTCTCGCAATCATTACTCTTTCCCTATAAAAGTTTCAGTTTCCCACTTTCACTTTTTTACTTTCTGACTTCAAATTCCCTTAAGTTACCCTCGAGTTTTTCATATCTTCATCCGTTCATCGATCCTTCAAATATTCATAACTTATTCTTCATATCTTCATAGTTCATCTTCAAACCTTCATACCTTACCTTCAAATCTTCATACCAAATCTTCATACCAAATCTACAAATCTCCATATTCTCATATAAAGATGGCGAAGACTTCAAAATCGGTACCTCAAAACACCGCACCAACGACTTTTTCCTCGGCCACCGCCACCGAAGTAGTGCCTCCAGTTGTAGCCCCGGGACCTCCCCTTATAGATTTTATCCCCGATGGTTGCTCCACAGATAACGACTTCAAAGTCAAGAAAGTCTCCGCACAAGGAGATCGGGGTGAGGAGGCGTAGAGGTATGTTTGCTCCATTACCGAGGAGACATTCAAGGCTGTCCAAGAGGACTACAAATGGGAAGGCAAGGACGTAGTCATTCCCAGTCCTGATAAGGACATCACGACATACGCGGAAGGGTACTTAAGTTTTTACACGTATCCTTTCATATTTGGTCTCATTGATACGATAGTCCTCGAGTTTTGTAAGAGATATGAAATTTGCCTTGGGCAAGTTCAACCATCCTTTTGGAGGATCATGACTCTTCTCCGCCATTTTGCGAACAACATGAAGGAGCCACAATTTACATTCAATCACTTGCTCCGAGTTTACAGCCCCCGAATCTTTTGAGAGGGTTAATTAAACTTGCCCATCGGGAAAAGAAGGCTCCCTTCTCCTGCATAGACGAGTACATGGATCGAGATTGGAAGGGGAGGTTCATTGGAATAAAAACCAAGGACCTCATTCCTTCTAAATTCATGTCGTTCCCTGAGAAGTGGAACTTGAATCATAAGTTTACTTCCTCTTAAGTCGTTAAAGTTTTTTCTCGCATTCACTTTTCCCACTCATGACATGTCTTATCCGATGTGCAGCTGTCCCCCGAGTGCCTAATACGGTCCCACATTGGAGGGAGTGGATCGAAGGTATATGCACGCAACTCACCTATTCCGAGCGTGAGTGGCATAAGCTCTCCAAAGGTAAGTGGGAGGCTCGTTCCCATGGCTAGTGCTTTTTTCTGGTTGGTCTTTTCCTTGTTGTTCTTTATTCCGTCATTGACATGACTAAATCCTTCTTTCATAAGTTTTCCCAAGACCACCAAACTTCATGAAACCACCGATACTGTGGTCTCGACTCCGTCTTCCAAACTCTCCGCCTCTCTACATCCCGTTGCCGAAGTTGCTGCAAAGAAGGAGGAAAAAATGAAGAAGAAAAAGAGGTCCTTCGACTCCTCAGAAGCTCTTGCCTAGGTCAAGAAAAGAAAAAGAATTGTACTCAAGGTCAGGAAGAGCACCAAAAAGACTTCGGGTGCCTGGGTCCCAGATTTTGAAGCTCTTCGTCAGCTCAAGGATTTTCCCAAGGGTGATGAGGACATGGAATTCATCACCCTCGAGCCGGTTGACTTAAAAAACGCCGACCAAGAGTTGTTGGCCCTTGAGGAGGATGCTCGTAAGGCCGAATCCTCCTTAGCTTGGGGGCCCGAAGAAGAACATGCGGCTGCTGCTTCGCAAGAAGCCTCTCCGGTCCCGAGGAGGGTTGTTTCTGAAGGCGACACTGTTATCCACATTGAAGAGTCATCGCCCCGGATGGAGGCCACTTTAAATGAAGCTTGGGCCACTAAAGAGAAGCCGATCGAAATGTCCTGGGCTGTGGATGATGCCATTAACTCATTTTTTGAGGGTGTGGACGTTGGTATGTTGGAGGACTACTCTGGCTTTGGCCACTTGGAAATCCCGAAAAGGATCGTGCAACCGGATCAGATGGGCCGAGTTCGAGCTCAAAGCTCGAGAAGCAGTTTTCCACCCTAAGTGTGGGCCCCGAACGAAAGAAAACGGTCATGTTCTCGGTACTGGCGGATACTAGCATGTTGTCCGGGCCAGTTGGAGTGGCCAGCTATCTCTGTTCCTTAGTAACAGAAGAAGACCAAGTGAAGATGAATGAGGTAGATGGGCCAAGTCTTTTCAATGAGGCCCAGCAGGCGCTGAATCGAGTATATCCCCGTCCCTATTTATTTTAATGAGTTCCCGTTGTCTTAACTATTTTTAACGATTTTCTTTCTCTACATCTCATGCCTCGATGTTTCGTCACGAAAGCTTTCACCGATCCATGATGGAGGTGAGCCACCTCGAATTTGAGCTCAAGGAACAAGTTTGACAAACAAAGATGTACAAAGCTCTCTGTGAGCAGAAGTATGAAGTCCTTAAGGACATAGCTGACCTCTCCGCCCTTCAGGACAAACTAGAGAAGGCCCACAAGGAGGCCTCGAAGGAAAAATAGGACTATGCCCTTTTGGTTGAGAAGGTAAGAGTGCTCGAGATTGATAATGAGAGGCTAAATGCCAATGCAAATGCCACAACCTCCCAGGTCCAGGAAAAGATAACTCTAATTGACCAGCTCAGGACTAAGATGAACGGGGCAAGGCTTCAGCTAATGAGCTGAGAGGAAAAATGGATCACCTAGCGTTAGAGCGGGATTCCACCAAAGAGGACTTGGTGTCGACCAAGGTGCGGCTCCGAGTAATGAAAGATAAGGCCGAAAAATGGTCTCGGTTGAACGAGGAACTCCGGGCACAACTTGCCTCGGCCGTCACAGAGCGTGATGCTCTTGGCCAAGAGTATACTGCGCTGAAGTCCAAATTGGAGATGGCTTCGAACGAGATCTCGGAAGCCCATGATATGTTGGCTCAGTATAAGGCCGACGTCGAGATAGCCGAAGCCCAGATTATAACGAAAACCGAATATGTGAAGTGGTTATCTCGGAGGAAGGCTCTCGAGGAGATCCAAGCCGGGGGGGGGGGAGTGGGGGTCGACTTAGTGACCAAGATTGAAAAGGCCAAGAGGTTCGAAACCGAGGCCAAAGCGAAGTATCAGCACGAGGGGTCAGATAGTTTTGTTCTATAATATTTTAACTTTTTTATTTAGCTTTTATCTATAACAAAAACTAATGTATAAAGAGAAAAATAGAGATAATATAATTTTATCCGTACTTTAAATTTATTTGACAAAAATAAGTAAATAAATAATACTCAAAAATATTATTAATAAATTTGAACAACGAGAGAATTCTGAGAAATAGTCATACAGGATAAAGTCAAGTTAAATTCTATGAGTAATACAAAACCATATCCATTTTATTATATTAATATGGTTTACAAATATGAAGTGAACTCTTCACTGTCAAAATATTTGGCAGAAATGGTAGGAAGAAAGGGCCCATGGGCCATGGCTAAAGTAAAACATGAAGAAGAGGGGAAGAATGATATTATGTAGCCGCTTTCAAAATAATAATCGATAAATGTATAATATTTTAGATATATTCATTTTTGTGTGTTATATATAAAAAATATATAATTTTATACACTTTTATAGCTATCGAATATAAATAATTTTAACGGCGGACTAAAATAGATCTTTGCAGAAGAAGAGAATCCGTAAGATACTGTTGTCTATTCATACTTTTAACATTTCGTACCTTCTTTAAGGTTTTATGTACGATATTCGAAGTGTGTCCTTTTGCTGTTTCTTTTTCTTTCCGTATTTGTTGTTCAAAAGATGATGAAGGAGCAGGTATTTTCAAAATCCTAAGGTTAAGAGGGTTGTGTGGAATTTATGTTATGCGTGAGCACGGGCGGATTTAGGGAAGGTTCACCAGAACTCCCTTTATAGGAAAACTAGTGAAATTTCGCGCTTCGCGCGATTGTTAAAGATATTAGTGAATTTGGTCGAGACAGAAAAGATTAATCCATTCATGTATATGCATATAAAAATAATCTTACTTATATATTCGTATTAGTGTAATTCAAGATAATTCTTTATATTGATGAACTCACAAATATATACTATATATAAAATACTATAACCCTTGAATCGTAGATTATTTTTGGACCATTTAGTCTTTGATAAATAGACGTAATTTGTTCTATATTCAAGACATAGTATCTCGTTATATTTTTTTTCTATTTCTGATTGGGAAAGAGGTTACGCTTCTCATTTACTTCCGTTCTTCACATTCTCTTATCCGTTTTACATAGATTTATATTTTATACTTCATCTATATTAATTTATGTTTTATAATTTTTGAGAGTCAATCTCCTTAACTTAACCAAGAATTTAGACATAGAAGTTTTTAAGATTTTTGGAATAAAATTTGCATACTTGATAATTATATAAAGTATTATATGTCACAATAATTAACCATTCAAAATCTTTAAAAAGAATATGAAATAATCATGGAAAAAGAGAACTCATTTTACTCGTTTCACTCTCTAAATTCAAACACCATCACATAAATTGAATTTTATATTCTTTATTAAATTATACGGTGAACATATATTCAAACTACCCCTTCAAATTATGAATTCAGCCTGTACCAGATGAGTTTATTCATATTAAAATTTGTTTGCATACACAATTCAGTCATCATCATTAGCTCTAGTTCCCAAGTTCCTAAAATCAAACGTAAAATTAAGGTTTAAATTTTTTTTAAACCCAAAATTTCAAATTAACAAATTATATTATTTTAAATAATCAGATCGCGATTCAAAAGGCGCTACTAAATTACTCTAGTGCATCTAGTGTTAGTAGTACAACAAAATGCCGTTCACCCTGCAAGCCCTTCGTACGTTCTGATCAACTGATACTTTTCTAACAATAATACGAAAAATTGGTACAATAGGAAGACCCAAAGTTATATAAATGAAAGATGTAAACTGAAATTATCGAAAATTTTACAACGAAAATGTATTTTAAAAAAGGATATGTATTTTGTATAAGGTAATTTTAAAAAAGGGTATGTATGTTCTGCTTTTGCAAAAAACAATTAAAAGTAGAACAACAAATAAAAGAGAGAAATTATTCACAAAGGGAAAAATTAAATAACACAACTCAAAACTAAATTTTGCCACGGTACGTGTTCGGCTACCGATATCAATTCAGCGATAGACTCAGATTTTCAAATATGTATTCTTTATGATTTTTCTAAACTTGTATCAAACATTAGGGCAGATTCGAGTGTCTTTTTAATGTTAAAAGTATCAAAAGTCGGGTGAAAAAAGTATTTCAGTTCACAAATAACTTGGGTCAAAAAAGTGATGTAAATCACTGTACGGTATATATTGTTCATGCCTTATACCACAATTTCCATTGTTTAATATATTAATAAATTAAGAATAAATACCTACAGGTTACTGTGGTTTACAGCTCAAAGATCAAAGGAACGCATAAGAAATAGCATGATTACGAGAAGGTGAGTTTACCATTATTTTACCAAAAACTGAGTTCTTCAAATTATTCTCAAAAGCAGTTCAAGTTCACTAATCATATTTTGTCATTTAAGCAAGGCGAAAATGATAACCCGGAAAGGAAAAAATTAAGTAAGAGAATAAACATAGGAATTCATAAACATAACACAAAGAAAAAGACGACGAATTGATTGCACGCATACGCTAAACATTTCAAATCGCTTTAAACAGGAAAAAAATATCAATTTTAAAAATAAACTAATGCAAAGAATAACTTCATGATACCAGTAATATTTGGTGGTGCTCGACCTTTCGCCACAGATTTAGCATCGCCTCATGAATCTATTATTCTACTGCAAAATAACTTTAATTTAGTAAAAAGGTTTAAAGTTAAAAAAAAACTAAAAAATAATGGACAAAATACCGTATTTTGAATACGCAGGCAAAGAGACCACACGAAGCTTCTTTGTGGAGATCGAAAATATATGAATGGGCCGAAGAATTAGTCGTCCACATTATATAGATTTACAGAAACCGAACATTAATTGGCTTCAATTTTTTATTTTTTAAGAACCCATCATTTAGCCATCCATTGCAACTCTTGATTTGCCCTCACAACTGTTTGTTGTTTTTATGTATTTACATTATATACTCAAATTGAAAAAAAGGCAAAAAATGACAAAAAAAGATAAATAGCATTCCTTGTTAAAGAGATGTGCCACGTCACTGGCTAATGTCCCTAGATTATATAGATATATAGATTACACGGTACATATAATGCAAAATCTGTTTGTGACCTTTATATATTAAATTTTGAATCCCTTGACACAACTCAGAAGTATAGCCCAATTTTTGTGAGGTCGCTAGTTCAATTTCCACTAGCCACAATCTCTCTAGTTTTTTACTTTTTTATTTTTTGAACTTACTTAGCGAAAATCTTGCCTCCACCATTGTGTGTGAGTTGCCTACTTTTAGGGCATTTTAATTATAAAATACTTTTATTTAGTATAATGTCACAAGGTAAAGTACACAAATAACCGTCAAACTGGATGATATTGAATTTTTTTCCCTCTTGCATTATGGTCAGTACTTCAAGTTTAACAGGTGTTTCCCATCGCTTGCCCCGTGGGCAACACTTTTAATTTTTTACCTTAAAATTCTATCCATGGGGCAAGCGGAAGTCAAAAGTTAAAGAACACCCAAAAAGTGTCATATTTCTGCAATTTTTTTAATGCCGCATTACCTGTGTGTTAATTTTTTTGTTATATGGCTAGTTAATTGTAATATTATTATGCGATGATTATTTCTCATTGGAATTGTAACACAAATAACTTACCAGATTCACTGTTTACTTTTTCTAGTCGGTATACATAATTTATACATATATTATATATTAGCCAGCTATTTTCAGTTTAAGAGATTAAGTGGACGGCTATTTGGGTTAATTTTTCTTTCTCTTCTCAAAAAGCTTTGTACTAACTAGGGGTGTATATGGATTGGGTTGGTTCGAATTTTATCAAAATTTGTCGGATTTTTTGGGGTTTTCGAATTTTTTTGTTACATGAATATTATTTCAATCTTGCATTATTAAAGTTATAGATAAAATTTTGATTAGTGAATATATGTTTACTAAAAATTAAAAAAAATAACAAACATATGATCTATTAAAGTGATCTTACGGGAGAATTATTTTTAGTAACACATAATAGTTTATTTTCTTAGTCGTCTACCAATAATTTTTTGTTGATGTACGCTTTCAGGATTAATCAAATTTAATAATTAAACATAAAAATCAAGATGATACCTAAATAATGATATGTTCTATGTAATTTTAGATTATCGAAATACCACTTCAAATTCGAAAAACATATAATAAATCTTGACATATGAATATGAAAGAACAAAGAGATGATTGACACATTTCAATAACACATAATAAGAAAGTGATACAATCTATTTAATTAAAGTAAATAAAAATGAATGCACTTTATAGTTCTATTAAATATTATATCCCATGAGAGGATCTCAAATATTTCTAGACATCTTTTAAATAAAATTCTATATAAAGTCTTAAAATTATGTATAAAAAATTATATATTTATATGTCGATTTGGTTCAGATTTTTTTACTCAATACCAAACCAAATCAAACCAAATCCAGTCGGATTTTTTAATTGGTTTGGTGCGATTTGCCGGTTCGGTTTGTACACCCCTAGTACTAACACGTGAACTAATAGTAACACCTTCCAAAAACTGAATATGGACCAAGGTATAGTTGCAGTGCAAGCCCAAACCAAATAAACCTTACATCTGGGCCTACACGAAGCCTTATGCTGTCAAACCAGCCTTGTTATGACTTGTTCCAAGGAATCTTAATTAGGGTTCACCCCAGTTCTTCTTCTATAAATGCTATTACAATCGACGCATACTCTGTAAGCTTCAATTTATTTTCACAAGAATAAGTGGATATCTCTCACTCCAGATACCATTTTTTTTTTTTTTGCAGATTTTAGGTCTTATTTTATTTTTTGTTGCCTCGATCTATTTGTGCATTTTTACATCAACATGTTTATTTTTATAGAACATTTAAAACTGGATATTTATTTCTTGAGTTTTTTTTTTAAATTTATAAAGAGGTGGTTTTGCGATGATTAGAAAAAAATTCCTCGTACTGAATGCCATCGCCATGGCATGAAAGACCCTTTTACACCCATAGAATATGAGCAACAATCACCCTTTTCCATATTATTTTTTCTTTCTTCTTACTCTTTATCTTTTTATCATTTTTGGTATTGGCGATTAGGTAAAGGCCGATCCAGAATTTTAAGCTATTTGGTGCATTTTAGCAACAATTATTTTCAATTTTGAACTTGGTAGCAGGTAGAAGTAGGTATTTTGTGTGAAATCTGAAATTATCTGCTCGTTCGTTTGGTGGATATGTTCCTGGAGTTGGGCCTCATAAACTACATGGCATTTTGTTTTGCCTTGTTTTTATGGTCTCTCCAAAATTGTCAGAAGGTGGTGTTTAAAGCCCTAATTTGTCACAGAAAAATGATTCCCGAATTTTGGGTTACGCACACCTCCAAATTTTGTTAACTGCTTCATCCTGCCTCTGATTATCTGTAATTTTTAGATGTAAAGTGTTGTTCTACGCCTGGAGATTACCATCTGCCTCTGTTTCAGTTCCTTTAAATTCTTTATCGTTTATGAAAACTACAGTAGTATTATGTACATCTAAAAGACTGCTAGGGCTGTTATCGTTTTATTGTCTTAGTTGGTATGTGTTCATTTAACAAAATAAGATCATAACAATTGTTAGATTGACCCTTGTGTCTAAAAGTTGGTTGTGCTATGTGTCTGAACCAGACATAAGGCAGGTGTTGCCACATACATGGTTGTGGGAACCGTTGAATGTCTGGAACAGTAAAGGTGTTCTTCGTTGCCCGATAGTTCCTTTTTTCACTACTCGAGCTACATCAGAACCCCATACTTCAGATCTTTATTTCTTTACATTCTAAGGATCGTTTACAAATTGTTTTCACATTTTAAAAATTGAACTAATAAGCAAATAACCGTAATAGCATACTAAAAGAAACGATTTCTTAAAATTCATCTCAAAAGGAAGACCCAACGGATGCAACGAAAAAAATGAACAACTTGTTGCAGTCAATGATGAGAAGTTGAGTCAAGTAACTGTTGTCACTATGGCAGAAGTTGCAAATTATAAAGAATTGGATGAGTAAATTGTTTAAAAATATGAGTTTAAATTTGCGTATCTCAAGACTAGTGGTTTATCCTTTTATCAGGCTTGACTTTCTAAATTCGCCCTAGCTTTTTAGGTTTAAAGCAATTGGATAAACGGAGAGAGGTCAAATATATCTATCTATTATTAAATTGATCATATACCCTTATTTTTTATACGTGGCTGCACCAGATTAAATTGACCTGTTCTTGTTTTTACCCTATTCACTTACAAAAAATACTACCCGCCCCAAGTTCCCTTGTTAGTTACAAAAACAATAAATAAAGATTGTGCATAAATTATCGAATGTTCGCCGGAACTGTTTAAAATGTACTATATAGGAACATCAAAATAGAACATACAAAGTTAGTAAACCCGATGAGCAATCTCAACACTGTCGATGAGACCATGGCAATAATAAAATTTTTCAATTTCTCCAGCAATTTAATAAGTTTGGATATCAAGATTCTAGCAGATTTTCAAAAATCTAACCCCAAAACCAATTAGATTAATTTCAATACCACAGTCCAAAATTTTGGTTTTGAAAAATGAAGTAACTAACAGACGAACAATAAAAGTCGCCTGAGTACAAAGGCGTTAGACAATGGAGCAGCGGTCAGAGGGAACATGCGCACAAGGTCGCCGGAAAATTCATCGACAAGATTCCGACCAAACACCAAGATCGGAGTTTCAGCTATCTGTTTCGTTTCCCTTCCAGATTCGTAAAATAAAAGGAAAATATGAAAAAAAGAGCAAATGACTCGCTGGGAAAATGTATTTCCGGTCAGATCCAGTAAAATCCAGATCCAAAACTTTCAGATCTCCGGCCTCTTTTATGTATTTCTCCAGATCCGCATACAAATGTCTATATAGGTAATAGAGAAAGGAGAAGAGAAGGTGTGAGTTGACAAATCTGAAGGTTCTCCATGGTTTACGACGAGTTAGCCGATGTAGATTCCGGTCGTGTTCATAACAGTAAGTTGAGGAGAAGAGAGGAGAGAGAGAAGCAATTGGGGTGGACTTTGGGCCGGGTGGTATTTTTTGTAAGTGAACCCTTAAAAATAAGGGTATATTTGCCTTATAGTAGGGTTTGATATATCCGGATAATATAACGAAAGATATTTTTAAAAATTATTTTTGATACTATAAGGACATATTTGACCCTTATTTCTTCCGTTCATTTTTACTTGATAGGTATATTAAAATATATTTTTATTTTTACTTGTCACTTTACGTATAACATGAGAACATAATTTTTTTTCCTGTTAATTTTACCGTATTTATTATTCATTTCAAATTTTATTTTTAAATTTAATAAAATATGCATCAATTAATATGAGTATTATAGTAAATTAAGTATTTTATTTATTATTTTTTAAGGGATGTGAAAAGTCAAAACGTGCCAAGTAAAAGTGAACGGAGATAATATTTTTTTTTTCGGGATGTAATAATTCTTGGTTTTACCTTATTTTTCTTCTCCATTGCATGTGTACTGTACTGCACTGCTGTATGTGGTGTAGTTCATTGATCTTCATAGTAAAACACCTTTTCCGTTGGAGTAAAAATGCACATGTTTTTTTACCGCTATTTCAAATGGTGTAGGTGCTGTTTGGAGTTTGCAATAGTACAATAGCTGTTTCTACCTTCTTTTGTCAATATAAGCTGTTTTACAATTACTTATTGGTTATGTTCTAATTTACCTAGTTGGATGTTTTATGTGCATTTTTAATATGTTCAAATGAAATAGAACAGGTTTTATAAAGAGTGATGATACGATAAGATGGTGTTCGTAGGAATAAGTTGTATTGGTTTCAAAGACTACTTTGATAGTGTTTTAAAATAATTTAGTGTAACCATTTCTTTTGTTTATTAAGAAATCTAAGGATGAATCTAAAATCTAATACGACTATGTAATTGTTTCTACAAAAATGTTTAAAGCACCTTTTAAAAATAATATCATCCTAAAGCATAACCAAAACCAAATTGAAATGTTGCTCCAGTGATCCTTGTCTTTTAGGTACTTTTGGCTTATATTTGGAGTTCACTTTGTGTTTTTGTTGAAGGAAAATAAAAGCATTGGTTTCTTATTCGAATGTTGAGCGTGAGGCAATTTATGATTTTACTGTCAATCAAAGTCTAGATTAGTAAAGACTTGTAAAAGTTAAATGATGTTAATTAGAAATATGGCAAAAGGGAATCTATCAATGACTTTGATAGATTGGCTAAAGAAAACTCATTTAGAATAGTCAACAACCCAAACCTGATTACTTGCTGAAGATTAAATAGGCTAAATATTATGAGGCACAAACGTTTGTAAGTATCAACAACAAATCTAGTGAAATTTCACAAGTAGGATCTGGGAAGAGTATTGTGTACGCAGATTTTACCTCTACCTTACGAGGGTAGAGAAGTTATTTCTGGTAGACCCTTGGCTCAGGAATACAAAAAGGAGCAATAAACAAACAATAATAACAACAATGTAATAGCCGTGTAATAACAAAGATCTAAGGCTAGAAAAATACAAGAATAGTGCCAATGCTATCAGTATGAATGACGCATCGTGTACCAACAAGGAACTAGGAATAGTAAACTAATACTGCTGGTGAGATTAGGAGAAACTTGTCAACCCACAATCCCAATACTCGATCTCCACATCTTCTTATCGAGGGTCATGCCCTCTGTAAAGTGAAGTAGTGCTATGTCCTATCTAATTACCTCTCCCCAGTATTTCTTAGGCCTCTCTCTACCCTTCCTCTGACCCGCCATGATCAACTTGTCACACCTAACTGGGACATCAATGTCTCTCCTATTCACATGCCCGAACCATCTCGACCTCGATTCTCGCAACTTGTCTTCCATAAGAGCCACGTCCACCTTGTCCCTAATAACTTAATATCCACACATCCATCTCAACATCCTCATTTACGCTACTTTTTTCTTCTGGACATGAAATATTTTGACTGGCCAGCACTCGGCTCCATACAACATACCCGGTCTAACTATCGCCATGTAGAACTTATCCTTAAGACTTGGTGGTACATTTCTATCACATAAAATATCAGATGTGAGTCTACATTTTATCTACCTTGCTCCAATACGATGAGTAACATACTCTTCAATCTCTCCTTTAGGGTATTACAGACCCAAGGTATTTAAAACTATCTATTAGGGGGGAGGGGGGGGGGGATTACTTGTGTATCAAGCTTTAGTTCCACGTCAACTTTATGCATCCCAACACTGAACGTGCACTCCAAGTATTTTATTTTTTTTCCTACTCAACTTGAAATCTTTAGACTCTAGGATCTGTTTCCACACCTCCAGCCTAGCATTAACCTCGCAACACGTCTTGTCAATTAGCACTATGTCATTTACAAATAACATACATTATGGCACCTCCCCTTAGATGTGTCACGTCAGCACATCCATTGCCAGAGCGAATAAAAATGGGCTAAGAGCTGATCCCTGGTGCAACCCTATCACCATTGGGAAATTATCCAAGTCTCCTCCTACCGTCCTCACCTTAGTCTTAGCTCCGTTGTACATATTATTGATTACCCTAATGTACGCTACCGGGACTCTGCTAGCCTCCAAACATCTCCATAAAACATCTCTTGGGACTTTGTCGTAATCTTTTTCTAGGTCAATGAACACTATATGCAAGTCATTCTTCCGCGCCCTATACTGTTCTATCAATCTCCTCATAAGATGAATAATTTCAGTAGTCGACCGTCCCGGCATGAATCCAAAATGATTCTCTAAGATAGACATACTCCTCCTCACCCTCCTCTTCACTATCCTCTCCCACACTTATATAGTGTGACTCAGCAGCTTAATACCCCTATAGTTGTTGCAATTTTGTACATCTCCTTTGTTCTTGTACAACGGAACCATCAAACTCTGCCTCCATTCTCCGGGCATATTCTTCGTCCTACAAATGACATTAAACAGTCCAGTGAGCCACTCCAAACCTGTCCGACCCGCATCCTTCCAAAATTCCACCGGAATCTCGTCGGGCCCAGTCGGCATACCCCTACTCATCTTCTGCATCACCTCCTTAACTTTAATGTGCCTACAAAACACAAAATCAAGCTTGCTTTCTGAGTTCTGCAACTCCCAAAGCACGATGTTCCTGTCCCCATCTTCGTTCAAGAATTTATGGAAGTATATCTATCACCTGCGCCTAATACACATTTCTTACACCATACCTAGCCTTCTTCGTCTTTGATACACCTCACTTGGTCCAGGTCCCGAGCCTTCCTCTCTCTAACCTTGGCTAGCCTAAACAATTTCTTGTCACCAACTCTGCCCCCAAGTTCATCATACAAGCGCTCAAATGCTGCTTTCTTGGCCGCCGTGACCGCTAACTTTGCCTCTTTCTTTGAATTTTTATAACACTTATATTCGTCCTCTTTTCCTCCTCATCTGCGCTCTCCACTAGCTTTACATATGTCGATTTCTTGGCTTTCACTTTTCGTTGGACCTCTCTATTTCATCACCAGTGTCATTTGTGCCCCCCGAGTAACCCTTTGTAATCCCTAACACCTCTCTCGCAGCTTCCCTAATGCAGTCCGTTGTCGTAGCCCACATACTACTCGCATTCCCGCTACTCCTCCAGGCTCCCATAGCCAACAACTTCTCCCTTAATACCCGAGCTTTGTCCTTATTCAAGGCTCCCTACTTGATCTTAGGTTGGTCGTATACCGGTCTCTTCTTCCTCTCTCTCTTGATCTCCAAGTCCATTACCAAGAGCCTATGTTGGGTCGAAAGCCACTCGCTCGGTATAAACTTGCAATCAGTACATAAGACTCTATCACTTTTCCTACAAAGAAGGTAATCAATCTGAGTCTTGGCCACCGTACTCCGAAATGTGACTAAATGGTCCTCACTCTTCTGGAAACACGAGTTAGCTGCCACCAGATCAAAAGCTTTAGCGAAATCCAGCAAAGAAGTACCACCCTCATTCCTAACTCCAAAACTAAACCTGCCATGCACATCATCATAGCCCTAGACGTCTCCCCAATATGACCATTAAAATCACCTCCTATGAATAACTTCTCGTTGTGCGGAATACCTCGCACCAGCTCATCCAAATTCTCCCAAAAGTGCCTTTTAATCTCCTCGTCCAAGCATGCCTGCGGGGCGTAAGCACTAATCATGCTTAAAGTGAGCCCACCAACCACTAGCTTAATAACCATCAATATATCGTTCACCCTCTTAGCATCTACCACCATCTCCTTGAGGTCCCTATCTACTAAAATAATAATTGACTTATTGAACATTGCATAATAATATTACAAGAAGGGTATTTATAGGTGCTAGATGAGACATCTATCTCCGACCCCTGAACTATTTTTTGGGGTAAGGAAAAAAAATGTTATTACTAATATTAGAGATGTATTATATTAGTTGTAAGGTTAATGAAAGCGGAAGTGTGATCATTAATACTAAGGTCACTGATAGCCTGTGTGGCCAAGCTTCATTTTGGCCAAAGTACTTTTTTTATTTATTTATTGTCAAAAATACTTTTTTTTTCAAAGTTAAGGTATTTGGCAAGTTTTTAGAAGGAAAAGAGTGCTTCCGAGTAGAAGCAAAAACATTTGTTGAAAAGCATAAAAAATAGTTTCTTTCTAAAAGAATTTTTGAAAAAAATACACTTAAAAGCACTTTTTAAAAGCTTGGCCAGACACTAACTATTGCTTCAAAGTGCTTTTCAAATTAATTAGCAAACCTCAAATCGTTTCTCACCAAAAGTACTTTTTTGAATAACACTTTTGTGAAAAATACTTTTCAAAATAAGTTAATTTTAGAAACAGGTTATAAGTACACATAAATTATCAAGCTTAGCTAAACTGTTACAAACAAACGTAGAAACTTGCTTAGTAGGGCCTAATATTTTTGTCTTTTTGGGATTTTTTTGATAGAGTTTATAGGAGCAGCTTTGATGGACATGTTGGATAGAGCATTCTAGGGGGTAAATGGGCGGGTTGGGCTGAATTTGGGCGAGTCAAGATGGGTTGAGTCATTAAATGGGTATTGCCTAACCCAACCCAAAGTATAATTGGGCTAAGATGGGCTGGGTCAAGATGGGCTAAACAATGGGTCATAGCCCAACCCGCCCAACTTGACCCATGTTTTAGAACAATGCTCTATCTTGCATAAATAAAACTTTTACCTTTTATACACCTATGTATGTTCCCTACTTTCTTAGCTTCCTCATAATTTATTCATTCCATACACAACGATGAATTACTATATATCTAATTTTAAATTTTTAACTGAGAAACACATATGGATTAATCTTATACTCAACTATTTATGAGCTTTTATAACTTTCTAAAACTAAATAACTACTTAAAAGTGTAAAAGAAAGAAAAAGATAAAGCAAAGAATATAGCGGTTGAAAAAAAAGACAATGTTTCAGAAAATCTTTTGCAGAAACGTTTTGTGCAAGATAAAGGTTTGGCTAGTTGAATTTTTTCCCCTGATGTTACAATTGTTCCATAAACAATTCATTTAGAAAAGAGTCTTCCAGCCACACGAATTTTTCAGAAAACTTTGTCGATTTCTTTTAGAGAAAAACAACCCAGAGAATTTTCTGTACAAACTTTGATTTATATATATTTATGTAGTTATTATTTTTTCTTTACAATGTAACACAAGAAGCCCTACTCCCTACTTAAGAAGTACTCACTCCTTTCAAAAAAAAATATTATTAGTATTTTCAGAATCAAAATATCTTTTTTTAAATAACAAATTAGTATTTAAAATTTGTAAGTTGAAAAATATCTTTTATGTTATTTCTAAATAAGTAAATTTCACCATAACTCAGTTACAAAATTATTCATTTTTACATCAAAACTTAAAAACCTTGATTCTCATTTTTAAACTTAGATACATGACTAATGATGGGGCAACTTAGTAAATTTCTAGAAAAGCCTTTAGTTGGGTTGAGATCTCTTTATTTTGGGCGAGCTTCATGGGTTATATTTGGGCTACTTCATGGGTCAGAATGTGCTATAAAAAATGATGGGCTAACTTGGGCTCAACCCAAATAGACCCATGAGCTAAAATATTTGTAACTCAACCCATTAATTTCTGGGCGGGTTGGATGGGTTTAGGCTCAAATTGCCACCCCTAGAGCATTCTAAATTCCTAATTGTGCTAGAGCATGCGCCACCTTGTTACTGTCCCGAAAGCAATGTCGGATACTTGGCTTCCGCAGTCTCTGTAATAGTCACCTGCATGTTAGAAGTTATATCACTATAAGTAGGATTATCTGTTCAAGTAAGTGGGTAACTATATAGGGTAAAATATGCTATGCTAAGTAGCCGCTTAAGAGAGTGACACGTGGAATCTAAGGCAGGGGATAGTTAGAACCGAAGGCAATTATCCCGTTTGTCACCGGAAAGAATGACACTCGTAAAGATCCAATAAATACCCTCCGCCCGGTGATATTTAATGGAGAATATTCTACAGCATTTAGTGCGCTGTCCGTTACAGAGAATTTGTCATTTATACTCACTGTTACGCCTTCATCAATGGCCTTCATAATTGATATTAAAGAAGGACATGATCCTAGGACCTTGTTCCCTAGGTGCATCTATAAATAGTGAGCCTCGTTATCATTATAAGTGGACGACTTTTCTGAAAAAACTTACGCTACAATCAATTCAAAGCTTAATACAATTTTATCTTCATATTCCTTGATTTCATTACTGCTGTGCACGGAAGCTCTGCTCCCGGAATTACTGTTTCTACGATTTTATCTTCGTTTCGAGGCTAAGTATTGTGTATTTATTCAATTATTCTATTATTTCAGGATCGAATTAATTTACTTATTTAAAAATCACATATAAATTCAACTGTATCATTTTATGGATAAAACAGTTTGGCGCCCACCGTGGGGCCTAGATAGTTGTGTAATTAAGTTGATCCTTACCTCTTTTACTAACATGTTTTGATTATTTGTTCTTAGAAAAAATCACATAAAATGGCAGATAATGGTGTTAACAATACATACAATCTTGAGGTCCAAGGAGACCAACCTCAGCGTGAGGATTCGATCAGCGATACCCGCAACGAGGGAAGTGATGTCACGCCGATCCACGGCAGACGGTATCCATGTCATGTTCGGGAGGCTACCCCTGATGACGCCGAAGAGGAGCATGTTGTTGAAGCGGTAAGAGTCATGCAGGAGCAACAAGAGGCCATTCTTGGCCATCACACACGGCATGATAAGGTCATGAAAGAACTAAAGCAAACGTCGTCGGGTGCTTCCAATAATGCGAATGGGCGAGGTCCAGTTCCTCCCGGTGCTCCCACAAATCAAACAAGGTAGAGGGTCGACAACAACACCCCGAGGGGCGAGGTCGTCTTTGATGGGGCTGGGGGGAGCAGGCCATATCACAACAACGAGAACGATCCCTTCAAAAGCGAACTCTTTCGGTTTATGAGAGAAGTTAATGCCCGCATGGACCAAATATCGGGTGCACCACCGGTGCTGAATGGGCCAGACTTAGAGAAGTATACTCAGTTGCCGTATAAACCAAGCGCAACACCAAAATTAATCCCGAAGTAGTTCAAAATGCACGACGTGCCGAAGTATGATGGAACTTCAGACCCTCAGGAGCATATTACCACCTATACAACGACAATGAAGGGGAATGATTTAGCTCCCCACGAGACTGAATCGGTTTTGCTGAAGAAATTTGGAGAGACTCTCACGAGGGGAGCCCTGATGTGGTATTCGCTGTTACCCGAGCATTCCATAGATTCCTTTGAGATGCTCGCGAACTCTTTTAATAAGGCTCATGTCGGTGCCAGAAAGGTGCAGGCCCGAAAGTCCGACATATTCAGAATTGCACAAGGAGAGTCCAAATTGCTGCGGGAATTTGTCACCCGGTTCCAAAAGGAAAGAATGTTTCTCCCGGCTGTTACAGATGAATGGGCGGCTGAAGCATTGACCAAGGGTCTGAATCCGAGAAGTTCAGTCACTTCCCGTAAATTGAAGGAAAGCTTGCTTGAGTTCCAAGCGACGACTTGGATGGATGTTCACAACTGGTACGAGTCCTAGATAAGGATTGAAGATGATTAGTTTGTCTTCTCGGCGTTGGCAAAAGGTCGGGAGAAGAATAAAGAAAAATCAAAAGACGATTTTGACATAGATAGACGGTCTTCGAGGGGCCGGTTTTTGTCCTATGAACGAACTGAAGGTCGCGACATAGGTTTTCGGTTGACAGACAAGTTCGTTACCGATAGAAGAACGGATCGCGGTCGGATTAACAAATCATTGCAGGACAAAGAAACATCATGTATACGGGATCCTTCCAACCCCAGGCTGTCAGAATACAACTTCAACGTTAGTGTAGTAGAGTTGGTATCGGCTATGAGGAACATTAAAGAAGCACAGTTCCCGAAGCCGATGAGGTCCGATCCCGACCAGAGGGATCCCAATTTGTGGTGCGAGTATCATTGACAAATGGCCACTGGACAGGGGACTGCCGACATCTGCGTGAAGAAGTTGCAACGCTATTGAAGAATGGACATCTTGAGAATTCTTAAGTGACTGAGCCAAGTACAACTATGGCCGCAATTGTGACAACGCAGAACCCTCGAAAGCAGGGGAAGATCCCCCGCGCCAGACAATCAACATGATCTTCGAGGGGAACGAGATCAACGGGGTTAACTTCTCGGCAGCAAAGAAGATGAAAGTATCGGTAACTCATAGCAAGAGACTCCGCGAAGTCATTAAAGACGACATCACTTTCACGGAGGAGGATGCAAATGGACTGTTGCTACTGCACAACGACGCCTTTGTAATTTATTTAAATCTATTAGACTTTAAAATCAAACGTGTTCTAGTGGATCCAGGGATTTCGGCCAATATCATAAAATGGAGGGTATTGGAGCAAGTCAAACTCACCGGAACCATAGTTCCGTCCATAAAACTCCTCGCCAGATTCAACCTCGCAAGCATGACAACTCGAGGAGAGATCTTGCTTCCTACGAACGCCGAAAGAGTGATGAAGACAACTCTTTTTGAAGCAGTGGACGATGATATGGGATAGAATATTATTCTGCGAAGACCGTGGTTGCACAAGATGAGAGCTGTACCATCGACGTATCATCAGTTGCTAAAATTCCCAATGCCCGAATGAATCAAACAAATAAGGGACGATCAACCGGCGACAAAGGAGATGAATGCAATTTCAGTCTCCAATAGTAAAAGGAAGGAGCACGGGGCATAGCAACTATAATAAACGGTGTCCGCTCCCATATCAAATGAAGTTAGCTAGGGGGAAGAAGCGTCGGAATCTTATCAGGTGCCGAGATATTTCCAAGTACCAGAAGATACAGATGCAACAAAATCCACAGCTGAAGAGCTCGAGCAAATTGCATTGTTTGAAAAGTTCTTTAGAAAGGAAATTCCACTTGGGGATAGGACTACACCCCGAGCTCAGGTCTGGCTTTATCGAATTCCTTAAATATAATGCCGATTGTTTTGCGTGGTCGTATGCAGACATGATAGGTATCCCAACAGAAGTGGCCGTACATAAGTTAAGCTTGGATCCCAATATCCCTCCGGTAAGACAAAAGAAATGCCCTATTGCGGAGGCCAGGAATA
Organism: Nicotiana tabacum; assembly: GCF_000715075.1. Classification (NCBI taxonomy): domain Eukaryota; kingdom Viridiplantae; phylum Streptophyta; class Magnoliopsida; order Solanales; family Solanaceae; genus Nicotiana; species Nicotiana tabacum. The sequence continues at coordinate 47,954,799 of NC_134088.1, forward strand.
AATTCGTCAAAGAGGAGGTAACTCTCCTACTTGATATCGGTTCAATCCGGGAGGTAAAGTATCCAGATTGGCTAGTTAATGTAGTAGTAATTCCTAAGAAGAACAATAAATTTCGCATGTGCGTAGATTATAAGGACTTGAATAAGGCATGCCCGAAAGACTCATTCCCATTGCCAAATATCGATCAAATGATTGATGTGACAGCCGGGCACGAGTTAATGAGTTTCCTCGATGCTTATTCCGGGTACAACCAAATTAAGATGAACCCGGAGGATCAGGAAAAGACTTTGTTCATAACGAATTTCGGCACATATTGCTATAATGTGATGCCCTTCGAGTTGAAGAACGTCGAAGCCACTTATCAGCAGCTCGTAAACAAGATGTTTGGAAAACAAAATAAGGAAAACTATGGAAGTTTATATAGACGATATGCTCGTTAAGTCATTGAACGTAGATGATCACCTTAAGCATCTGCAAGAAACTTTTGACATCCTAATGAAGCATAACATGAAGATTAACCCTAAGAAGTGCGCGTTCGGGGTCAGCTCCGGCACGTTCCTAGGATTTCTGGTATCACAAAGGGGGACTGAGGTAAATCCCGATAAGATCAAAGTCATCGAAGATATCCCGGACCAGCTGTCAAGCGTGAAGGAAGTCCAAAGGCTCACGGGGAGATTGGCCACTTTGAGCAGGTTCATTTCTCGGTCGTCAGAGAAATGCCACCGTTTCTTCGCCCGCTGCTCAAAAAGAAAAACAACTTCGAATGGACCCTGGAATGCCATCAGGCTTTGAAAGATTTGAAAAGATACTTGTCAAGCCTCCATTACTTCCAAAACTGAAGGAAGGTGAGACACTTTTAGTCTACCTCACAGTCTCGGAAGTAGCGGTAAGTGCAGTTTTGGTCCGTGAGGATGAAGGTACGTAATCTCCTGTTTATTACGTTAGTAAAATTTTAACGGGAGCAAAAACTCGCTACCTGTATTTGGAGAAGCTGGCCTTAGCTCTCGTAGTCGCCGCTCGGAAGCTGAGGCCTTACTTACAATGTCACCTGATAGCTGTGGTAACCACATTTCCCCTGCGAAACATCCTTCACAAACCCGAACTCTCGGGTAGGTTGGCCAAATGGGCCGTTAAAATGAGTGAATTCGACATAGAATATAAACCAAGGACTGCGATTAAGTCACAAGTTTTGGCCGACTTTGTGGACGACTTCAGTCCGGGATTGCTACCTCTAAAGACTAAAGAAGCAGTAATGGTGTCAGAATCGACATCAGGATTTTGGACCTTATTTACGGACAGAGCCTCCAATGTAAAGGGGTCTGGGCTTGGCGTAGTTTTAATCACGCCTTTGAGAGAAACCCTAAGGCAAGCCATCATAATGGTCCCTTTAACTAACAATAAAACAGAGTATGAGGCTTTAATTGCAGGACTCGAATTGGCCCGGGGACTAGATTCCGAGGTCATAGAAATAAAACGTGACTCCCAGCTGGTGGCAAATCAGGTCTACGGGATCTTCAAAACCAATACATAGTAAAGGTATCCAGGCTCTACTGGCTCGATTTCAGGAGTGGTCAATTACTCATATCCCGAGGGAAGAAAATGCAAAAGCGGATGCATTGGCTAACCTCAGTTCATTAACGGAAATGAAGGGATCAGATTCCGGGATGGTAGTACAACTCATACACTCGGTCCTAGATGCGGATAGCTAATAGGAGTTAAATACGACTAACTTGGTCTGGGATGGGAGGAATGAGATCCTCGATTATCTCGAGCACGTGAAGTTTCCCGAAGATTCCAAGGCATCCCGGGCGCTGCGCACTAAAGCAGCACGAAATAGCTTTAAAGAAGGCCAACTGTATAGAAAATATTTCCAAGGCCCGCTGGCCCGATGTTTGGGAGCATCCGAAGCTAATTACGTTATGCGAGAAGTCCAAGAAGGGGTATGTGGAAACCATTCAGGCGCAGATTCTTTAGTGCTAAAACTGGTTAGGGCAGGATATTATTGGCCCCGCATGGAACAAGACGCCAAAGCTTTCATACAAAAATGCGATAAGTGCCAACGCTATGCACCATTGGTACATCAACCGGCAGTACAACTACACTCAGTTCTATCTCCGTGACCGGTTATGAAGTGGGGAATGGACATCATCGGACCACTGCCACTGACCCCCGGTAAGGTAAGGTTTCTTTTATTTTTAATTGACTATTTTTCTAATTGGGTTGAAGTAGGTCCTTATCAGAAGATCGACGAATGTGAAGTGGTGGATTTCTTGTGGGAGAACATAATCTGTAGGTTTGGAATACCAAAAGGGATAGCATGCAATAATGTGGCACAATTTATAGACGCAAAGATCACAAAGTTTCTTGAAGACTTGAAAATTAATAGAATCATATCTTTGCCTACCATCCAAGTGCAAATGGTTAGGCAGAGTCAACGAATAAAGTGATTATATAAAATCTCAAGAAAAGGTTGGAAGCGGAGAAAGGTAAATGGTATGAGAAACTACCTGGTGTGCTATGGGCGTACCGAACAACGGCCAAATCAAGCATAGGATAAACTCCTTTTTCCCTTGTGTACGGAGCAGAAGCCTTAATCCCGGTGGAAGTAGGGGAGCCCACCTTAAGATATTTCCAAGTAAATGAAGAGTCAAACAACGAAGCAATATTAATCAACTTGGAGCTACTCGATGAGCGCAGGGACTTGGCATATATAAGGATGGAAGCCCAAAAGCAGAGAATGGAACGATATTATAATCGAAGAGCCAACCTCTGTTATTTCAAAGTGGGAGGTTTGGTCCTAAGGAAAGTAACTCAAAACACCCGGGAGCTCAACATAGAGAAGCTAGGTCCAACATGGGAAGGCCCCTACCGGGTTTCTACTGTCACCGGGAAAGGTTTGTACGTGTTGGAGAATCAAGATGGACAAAAGTTGCACAACAACTGGAACGTGGCACACCTCAAGAGATATTATTGCTGACAAACATCACCTGTACTGAAAGTATGTGCTGCACTCTTTTTCCCTTCGTCCAGTTTTTGTCCCAATTGGGTTTTTCTGACAAGAGTTTTAACGAGGCAGCAACAGAAAGCATACTATGAAGAAAGTTTCAACAACAGCAATAAGACCTTTAATAGCAGGGCAAACAATCTAAGAACCACTCCGAAGCGGTTAGACAATCTTTGGCTCGATAGCAAAATTCCTACTAGGAAGTTAAGTTTGCTATAGAACAAAGGTTACCCAACCGTTCACAAGTGCAAACCACTAAAGAATTGTTAAGGAGTCTTTTGTTCGATAGCATAAATTCTTAAGGGGAAGCGAAGTCTGTTATCGAGCTGAAGATTGTCTAGCAATTCATTAGTGGGGTCCTCAAAGGTGCAAACCTTCCAGTGTTCCAATTTGCATACTTCGTATTCGAACACTGGGGGGGGGGGGAATTATATGAGGAACGACAACAATGACTGCCATGTCGACCGGGAAACAAAAATCAAAAATACAGTTGTATCATCGGAACCAGGGACTGCGAGGCCAGCCCCGTAGAAACAAGTTTTATAAGTTAGCCACAAGAAATAGCAATTTCTTTTTAGCATAACGAATGCTTATGTACTTTTTGAAAATGGAAGGAATAAAGTAAAGTACTTTTAATGCCTGCCACATCGACCGGGAAAGGAAAATCGGAAACATAGTTGTATCATCGTGACCAGGGACTGTGCAACCAGCCCCGTAGAAACAAGTTGTACAAGTTAGCCACAAGAAATGGCAATTTCTTTTTAGCATAACGAATGCTTATGTACTTTTTGAAAACGGAAGAAATAAAGTAAAGTCCTTTTATTTTCCGTCTTGTTTCTTGTCTAAACAAGTACTTCAAATGCTAGTGTCGTAATGAACATGAGACGTCCTCTTCAAGAACACCATAAACATAAGAGGGCCCTCTCTTATGAAAACCCTCACGTTAAAGGGTTGATTTCGGAAGAACTTATGCCCGGAATCAAAATGTCTTCGGGGAAAAATACACTCTAAGCCTTGCACAAAAAGACGCAAAAAGCAAACTTGCGCAAATACTTATGAAAACCCTCACGTTAAAGGGTTGACTTCCGACGAATTTGTGCCTGAAATCCAAATGCTTGCGGGGAAAAACACACCCAAGGCTTTATGTAATAAGACGCAAATAGTAAAACTTGCGTAAGACACTTAAGCAAAAGAAAAAAGAGAATGCAAAACTTGCATAAATGTAGCAAAAAGATGTCTTTATTTAAAATAACGTGCCAAAGCGGCACATGTACAAAAGTTGAAAAAAGAAAAGAAAAGCTAAATTGTTGTATCTCTGGAACATGGAGGAAGAGAAGTGTCCGCGCCCCCATAGGAAGTGGGTAGATTCTCCGATGGCTCAAACTTTTGGCCTTTGTCAGTTTGGCCTTCAACATCTTCACCTTCCGTTTCCTCTTCAGTTCTCGAAGTTTCAGAACCGAAACCAGAAGAACCGGAAGCATCAGGCTCTGCGTGGAGACAACTTTTAGCAGCTAACTCAAGCTCACAAGCCTTAGCAATTTTGGTATCAAAATTAATGATACCCACTTTGGCCTCTTCCAAGATTTTTCTCCTCATGCTGTATATAACATAAGTTTTCTCAACAACGAGGGAAGCTGCTCGGCACTTAAGTTCTTCTTTGAGTTGGGTTACCTTGGCAGAAAGGTTTTCTTGGACGGATCTAACGGATCTGAGGCTAACATCAAGGTCACAGACAATTGAGCTAAAGAGCCTATTATGCTCAATTGTTTTCCTATACTTCTCCTCCAATTGGGCATATTTCAGTTTTGGATTTCAAGGATGCCTCTAAATTGATCAATCTTTCAGCGAAGGCAGCCTCATGATCGGATGCAGCAAGAACAACATTATGAACTTCAGCCCATTTGGCCTTAGCTTATTCAAATTGAACTCTCAATGGGGTGATCTCTTGGCTAAGGGTCTCCACTTCTTGTTCGCTTTGCAGCAAATGAACCTCCAGCACAACGGCCTCAGTAGCTTTGTTCCAGTTCTGAGAGGCGAGCAACGACTTGGTCCCGCTCAATCAAAAGTTGATACCGCTCGGAGGTAAGTTCCTCTTTTTGCCGAATCAACCTCTCAAGGCCCTCAAAAGCAAAAAAGTTGGCCTACAAAATAAGAGGGGCAAACTCAGGATATTTTCAGGCAAAAATAGAAGAAATAGCAGAGGAAGTAAAGAATGTACCGCTGTGGCATTGTTCAACAAGCACTCTCCCAAGAGAGCCTATATCTTTTCCCAATCTTTCTCTGAAGCCAAAGGCTTCATACAGTTAGTAAGTTCCACCGGCCGGGCTAGCAAATTGCATCCAGTGGAGACCGAGAGAGTAACTTTCCTCCTCATTTGCGGATCTTCTGAGGGGGAAGCATAATTTTGCCCCAAATTCCCATGAACTGGGGACTGGGTAAGAGGAACATCTTCTTTTCGGGCAGATGCGGCCGGTGGAGATGACGTAGCAGTTGCTAGAGGAAGAGTTGGTGAAGAAGCTGATGAAGTTGATAGCGTTGAAGGATGAGAAGCAGCTGCGGCGAACGCAGTGCTGGTTGTTGGTTGCTCATCAACCGAAGACGGCAGGGGCCCGATACCCAACCTCATGGTACCAGGCACAACGACTGGGATTAGGCAACGAGAGTTGGCATTTTCCACTATTTCGAACTTCCCCCAGAGCGCCGAGACATCATCCTCGGTTAGTGTAACTAACTCAACAGGTTGAGCATTCTGTTGAGATGATAAGGATCATCCTGCTCTATGTAGAGAAGCTCCCTCATCACTAGCTTCTCCATCATAGTCGATCATCACGGTGTCTATGACCGGCCCAGGAGGAGGGCTCGTCACCACGACTTCCGGAGATGACTCGGGGGTGGCATTATTTGCCCTCTTATTATTTCCCCCGGCCGTGAAGGAACGCTTTCTTTTTGGTTGGTTGTTGTCTGGCCAGGGACTCCGTGAAGAAATACTTGTACCCAAAGCAGGTCTGCAGATACTTGTTCGAGTAAGCGCCTCCTGAAGCAGCCTCGCTGCATCAGTAGGATCAGTCGTAACATCCTCCTCGAGGATGACAACTGAGACCGGGGGTAGACTTGAATTCAGAAAAAAGGGACAAAGGATCAATCAATTTCCTCACGTAAAAAGCATAAACGAGATGAGTCTGAGTTACCATGATTTTTGGCCTTCCACTCATATTTGAGGGCCAGTTCTTTCCACGTGTGGGTTTCGGGCGTAGTGATGTCCAGGATTTTCTGGACCCACTGGTCCAAGCCTTCGACCCTATCGAGTTGCTGAAGCAGGTGAAGGAAGGAGGATCAATACAGATATGGAAAAGTTCCTAATGAAAGAAATATTAAACAAGGAACTTGCGAGTGTGATTCCATGATTCCGAAAAGGATAAAGCCATTGCCAGAATGATATCATTGGTGGCAAATGCAATGAACCTTTCCATCCATCCACGGTCGTTGTCATCATCCATGCTAGATAATAGAGCATGGTGGCCGCGTTTGCTGAAGTTTATCATTCCCTCGCGGAAGATTTTGGGAGAATAGAGATTTCATCACATGAGCTAAGGATAGCTCCTCTCCCCTCTCTTGGAACAAACGTCGAAGACAAGCAACCGTCCTCCACACAGAAGGACTTACTTGTACCAAACACACCTGGTAGCGGAGGCAGAACTCCGCAATAATTGAGTCAAGCTCTCCACTCAAAGAAAATGCTCCCAAAGTAAAGGGATACGTGTAAAAGTATGTAATACCCTCCCTGTGTTGGGTTACTCACTCTGTTTGATCAGGAGCAATAATGTCCAAATCTTGGCAGCGGCAATCTTTCTTCACAACAAGAATGCTGGAAGGGCGGATGGAAAAATGATACCAGCTAACGACCCATGTAGGAGAGTTAGCTGAAGGTAATTTCTCTTCGAAGTCTTTTGTTGTAACAAGACTTCTAGGGATGATGGTGCCCACTGTTGGAGGAGCAACGTCCTCGGCTTTGTTCTTGTTCTTTGGAGAACTAGTGTTCTTTGAAGAAGAAGAAGCCATTATGTGTTATGGATAAAGGAAAAGTTTTGTTGAAGAACATGATACAAGTTGAATAAAGAGAGTTTTAGAGAGTTTGGAGAGCTATGGAGTATGATCGAAGAAGGTTGATGCGTATAAGTAAAGGTTTAGGCGGCTAAATTCGTGGCCATAATTACCTTGATACCGGCAAAAGTTATGCTGAATTGTGGGATGACGCGTGTTCGGAGCATTAAATGCGGAGTAATGTGCGTCAACTAAACCGTCAGAAGCTTTTCAAAAGGAATCATAGTAATTCCCGTCCAAAAGAGTATTTCTACCAACTTCCCGGTGACACAAAGTTATGTCATTGAAAAGCAGGAGGATTATCTGTATAGGGTAAAATATGCTATGCTAAGTGGCCGCTTAAGAGAGTGACATGTGGAACCTAAGGCGAGGGATAGTTAGAACCGAAGGCAACTATCCCATTTGTCACCGGAAAGAATGACACTCATAAAGATGCAATAAATACCCTCTGTTCGGTGACATTTAATGGAGAATATTCTACAGCATTTAGTGCGCTGCCCGTTACAGAGAATTTGTCATTTATGTTCACTGTTACGCCTTCATCAATGACACTCATAATTGACATTAAAGAAGGACATGATCCTAGGACCTTGTTCCCTAGGTGCAACTATAAATAGTGAGCCATGTTATCATTGTAAGTGGACGACTTTTCTGAAAAAACTTATGCTACAATCAATTCAAAGCTTTATACAATTTTATCTTCTTATTCCTTGATTTCATTACTGCTGTGCACGGAAGCTCTGTTCCCGGAATTACTATTTCTACGATTTTATCTTCGTTTCGAGGCTAAGTATTGTGTATTTCTTCAATTATTCTATTATTTTAGGATCGAATTAATTCACTTGTTTAGAAATCACGTATAAATTCAACCGTACTGTTTTACGGGTAAATAGTAAGCTCTATAGAATTTGTTTCAATTTCTAGAAGGTGGTGTTCCTGTACGAACTGCAGTCCCTGTTTGAGTGCTAGAATTTCCATATATGTATATTCGTATCAAAACATGCATTTGCGGGAATCCACTGTCCAATGACCATGCTCATTTTTTATGACTCCGCCTATGCCATATTTTGTTGGATGTCTCTAACGGCTCCATCAGTATTTTAACTTATAATGATATGCCATTGGAGGATACCATTTAACATGGGATGCATTGCTGATTAAGGGAGCCTATAATAGCTGCGGTTGAATATTGAAGCTCTAACGAGCCCATGTAAACCAGACTAGTAGATAAATTGTTTGAAGAGTTATGAAATGCGTTTCTATTTCTTTTGAACCAGAGGTGCCATAGGGCGATAGGAAATAAGATATCCCATGTGGAGAGTTCATTTTGGTGAGGGGCTCGGAGGTCTTTAAGAAGCAGTGACTAATGGTTTTGATGTAGGAAGGGAGGAGATATCTATGATAATATGATTCCAAAATTGAGTGGCGATGGGAATGTAGATAATACAATTGCGTCAAGAAAATAATCGAGACCGAAAAATATTGCAACAGTCGTAGTATTTGGTTTCAAGTAATATGAGTGTACAATCTCTATGAATCCTCTGATTCTTTTTTTCCAGCGCGAAATTTGATTTGAACTCGTACTCCTTGAACCTTGATATGTTTTTCATTCTTAAGCTTGGATTTGATTTCTTGAACTTGAACTTGGTTGCTTGAAACTTAAAGCTTGTAGAGAAATTTGCGGCGTTTGATCCACGAGCTCTCTCTTGCTTCTTGTTATGACTTCTGGTGGTCCTTTCTGAGTTATGAAGACCCATATTTATAGTTGTGGAAGAGAAGAGTTGTGATGAGAACAAAATTTTTTCAACCAATCAGATTGAAGCGTGACAATACCGTATTTAATTGGCCAAAACATATTACTTGCACATATGATGCAATTTCATTGGCCTTGTAATTTGATTTGGCATGCCTTGTTATTTTTACATGTGGCATGATCCTATTGGCTCTTCCATTTGACTTGACGTGCCACGTCATTTGACACGTGTCACCAAACTGAGCCTCTAGGAAGATGGCATCTTTGACTTATTGAAGTGGTCCCATCACTTGTAGCTACCTAAATGGGCTAGCTTAATGGATTTGAACTTATTTATTTAACTCATATATTGAACCTATATAATTAATCTAATTATATTAACCCATAATATATATTTGGACCAAAATATATTTAATTGAGATTAAATTCAAATTTCTTATGGATTTAAACTCGATAAAATTTTAATTGCACTCTTTTTTTGGGGACAAACTTCCTCCAAATAAGAGCTTAAGAGCCATTCATTCTGTATACAACTGAATTATCTCATAGCACATGGATTTGTAACCACCCAATTCATTGAGCATTGCTTCCTAAATAGTTTTTAACTAATGAATAAACTATTTTAAATTAAAAAGCTCCTTCTGCTCTTTAAAATCACGCCCATCTCTTTGCATTTAAAATTCTCACACGTAACATAGTGTATTTAATTTAACACTTCCAAATGTTTGGTTAATTGCTGCATTATTGCTTTTTGTACACTTTAGTGGGGTTTGACTTCATCAACTGCGGCTAAAGTGATACGGATGAAGGATCAAAATCTCTTTTTATTAGTCATATAATTGGACAAGGAAAAGCTCAAGCCTCTGCCGCCTTAACATGCCTAAGTCCTTTTCTAAAACTGATTCTCAATCATTCCCACATCGAAATAATTTCTTTGACAGCCGCCTTCTTTTTTTTAGGTCAAACAAGAAGGATATGCTCTTGTTTAACGAGATAATCCACGCATGAAGACGACAATCCTAGGGTGTGAAGGGATGGGTACTCATCCCTGTCCTAAAACTTGAGGGCCAATCTTAGGGTGTGAAGGGATAGATACTCATCCCTGCCCGAGAACCGGAGAGCTAATCTTAGGGTGTGAAGGGAAGGATACTCATCCCCGTCCGAAAATCAGAGGGTTAACCTTGGGGTGTAAAGGGATAGATACTCATCCCAGCCCATAACGTTATCTTAGGATGTGAAGGGATGGATACCTATCCCCGCCCAAAAAACAATATTATCATCATATTTTGATTATCACTTCACAGAGTTATCTTCATATTTTGGAAATTATTATGTTTTAACTTGGTATTTGAATATCATTGATTGTTGATTGTTGTTTTCACGGTTTTCCCTTTCTTACATTGCCATTCTATTTTAAAAGAGGACAATTAACTTTACATACAAGTACTATTCCGTATGTACTAACGTCCCTTTTGCCGAGGGTACTGCATCTTTAATGGATGCAGGTGGTTCATCAACGGGCAACTTTGTGTCATCATTAGCAGTCGTTCTCTATTCAACAGGTTTTGGTGAGCCCTACTCTATTCCAGGCCTGATGTCATTCGAGTTGTACATTGTGTTTTGAGGTATAGTCGGAGACTTATTGCCAACACTTCTATACTACTCTTTTGTTGTACTTAGAGGCTCCGTAGACAAGTTATGGATGGTAGTCGATGTTGGGAATTGAACTAGAAATGTTGGTATTTGGCAAACATATTTTTTTATCATATCTATAAACTTGAAATATTTTGGAAGTTATGAATGAAGTTGCTAATGGAAGTGAAATGGGAGTTGTTAATGAAATCTTTTCAATGCTTGATTAATGGAGTACATCTCCTCTTTATTCATGGATGAGTTTGGGTAGAAGAAAATCTAACAGGCTTGCTTGGCCGGGTTCACTCGGATGAGCGCCGGTTGCGCTCCCTGAGTTTGGGGCGTGATAAACTTGGTATCAGAGCCAGGTTTAAAGTGTCCTAGGATGTTTCGGAGCCATGTATAGTAAAGTCCTTCTTATCGGTGTGTTGTCGACCATATCTATATTGAGGAGGCTACATGGCCATTTAGGAATTTCACACTTCTTTGATACTCCAGATCGTGCGATAGAGCTCAAGATAGGAAACTAAATTCCTCGCCATGCCTCATTTTCCATATGAGTAACCCACGGGTTCGAGGCATCGAGGAGGGAATGAAAGAACCAATTGCTAGGGGAAGTGTGTAATGTCACCACGCTACCAGATTATGTGGTGAGAGCACCTAAGAAATGAAAAAGGATTATTGGAATCAATAAGTCGGAACGTTTGGTATGAAAGAAGAGCCACTCAGGTTTAGCCACTCGGTTTATGTTGGATGATTCTTGAAATATGTTATTGTTGTGGAAAGAGGGGGCACAAGAAGAACAAATGCCCTCAAGTTAGATACACCCATCCCGGTCTTCCCAATATGCAGACAAAAATATTTTGCGTCATGTTGTGAGTATACTCAGAAGCGTGTTGGGAGTGGTAGATTTGGGCAATTACAAAAGTCCATACAAGTATCTATTGCATAGATTGTTAATTTCATCACGGGTCCTGTAGGAAGGATAAGGGGAATTCTTATGATGTATGCAAGAAGGGTAAATATCAAGTAAGTGGGGAGAGTCAGTTTAGCGTACTCCATCCTCGTTGTGTGAAGTGTATGAGATGTCATTCGGGGGTATGTCTGTCACTATGGTACTAATGTATGTTTTGGATGTGGAGTAGAGGGGTATCAATTAAGATACTGCCCTATCAATCTAATGTCATCAAGCAAGTCACTCCTTAGTATATCATTTTGAACACCGCATTATTTCTTTATTGTATGTGTACTTCCCACTGCTTCCCTAAATTCTTAACAAGGGACTATACCTAATGAATTTCTTATAGAACATTTTGATTCAGATGGATAACATCTGCTCACTTGTGCTTATGCATGCACAGTCATAATATTTACCTATGTGGTATCATATCTAATATAAGACAGCCTAGTGTTGAGATCAATCTCGAGCAATTCTCTCTTGTGTGTATGTGGCTCCTATGATTGGAACAGTCATTTTACTGCTTTGTGAGCATTATCATGAATCTATTTCACTGTCTACTAACGTGAGAGCATATCTCAATACTTATTATATGTGTAGCCGTCAATTGAAAGGGGTCACTCGTCCGTATAAAAGTGTCTGGGAAATTTGAGATTTTCACGAATACGTCGTATCTCTAGTCCTCTCATATAGGATCAACTATTAGCAAAGGTTATGTTGTGAGAATGATAATAATCTCACAAGTGTTCAACTACGTTTTCATCCCCATGGGCTTGTGGCATAGATTCCTTGTGCTAGTTATTGTTGAGAGCATAATGAAACATCATGTATTTTGAAACCCATATCACATTCAGGGTGCTAGAATATTCTCATTTCGAGTTAAACTGATTTTCCTTACATTCCATGAGATGACTGGTGTCACGTACTTGGCTATTTCTCTTTGAGGCCTACTATTGCCAAACAAGGCACATATAGAATGAAACAATTATTGTTTTCCTTTTAATGACTCATAGACTTCCAAGAATAACTGACGCTAATGTATTTATCCTTCCGATTATGCCTCCCATATGCCACATGTCAAAGAAGAAGCGTCATCCTGTGATCAAATATATTGGACAGGAAATTTTATGGTGATATTCAAGCTAGCACATCTTAGACTAATTGTTGGAAGTCGCCAAAGGTTTAGTTTGGGTGTTCGGCGTAGAGATTTAGAGTTGAATAAAGTGAATGGGTTATTCTCAATATTTTCTCCATAAGGATGCTATGTGAATTGTTAATAAAGGTAAAGTATGTGTAGTCACATTAGGCCTTATGAAATCTTGAAGGAAATAGGCCAAAATATGAATATGATATTTCCCTATTATTGTACTTCGTGTACCCGGTGTTTCATGTGTCTATGTCTAAGAAGGTAGTTGGAAATCCTTTATCTATCGTTCCGGTGGAAGCTAGTTAAGGTGAAGTTAATAGATAATTGACTTATGAGGGGTATCTATTTGTCATCCTTGTTTGATAAGATTGGGAGTTGAGATTGCCTCTGTTAATGTGTTATGGAAAATTCTGTGCGTCGAGAAGGTCACCTTGAAGGCCGAAAGTGTTATGGAAAGAAAATGTATTCCCTTGGTTGTATAGCAAGTAGTTGTGATTTGAAAGGTACTTTCTACGTGTTATGATTTAAAAATTTGCAGCTCATGTCCAGATATCACTTTTGATAATATAATACCTGTAATGTTGAGATTAGTACTGTTGATATACATTGTGATGCTTTGTCGAGTTGTGAATGTGTTGATAGGGTGATTTTGGTGATTCTCTGACAGGTGGATAGGCCCATCTACAGGGGCAACTCTGCCGAAATGTTTATAAATTTGTAAAGATAGTCAAATTTTAAGGGCCATAAGTAAGTTGAAATTTTGGAAAGGAAGTATAAGATCGATGTAGTTAAGTGCCTATGTATAATGGTTGTAGGTAGAAGGATAACTCTATTCTTAGAAGTGACTTGTGAAACATTTGAGGACGAATGTTCTTAAGTGGGGGAGAATGTAACACCCCAAATTTTTTTGATGTTCTTAAGCCCTATTAAGAAAGTTGATGTGCATTAATTATATTATTTTGTGTGAAGACGAGGACTATTAATAGGATGGATATCAATTAGATATGATAATAAGTGTACGAGGCATATTATAAGTGATGTGGGGTCTAAGGAGAGCCCTAAGTCCAAGTCAAGTTGGAAATTTTATGATAGACTAAAGTTCCAAATGAGTACGCACAAGAACAAACTTTGGACCAGCGTATCTACATATATATAAGGATTTATGTGATAGATGACCTATCAAATTAAAGGTCTTCGAGTCTAGTTTCTAACGCTTCAAACCGTTTATCATTTGGACACTCCTACAAGATGTTATGACCAAATTACCAAAGGCTGGAAGAATGTGATTTTGCGGTCAGATGTGCGACCGCAGAATCATTATGCGATCGCAAAAGTCATTATGCGATCGCAAAAGTGGTTATACGACCGCAAAATGGTCGCAGACCTAGCTAGTGCAGCCTAGGTTTGGGCACCGATTTTGCGGTCCATTGTGCGACCCGCATACCAATTGTGCGGTCCATTGTGCGACCGCATACCTGATTTCAGAGGGTCCATTTTCCTATTTTCATAACCTTAACCAATTTGATAAATAGGCTTTGGGGCTTATTTTGGGGTAATTATCTGATGATTTTAGAGAGAAGTGAGAGTGTTCTAGAGAGAGAAAGAAGCTCAAATTCTTTGTTCATCAATATCTTGTCCAAGCTTTGAAATCCAACAAGGAAATCTCACAAATTCTTCATCTAAGACGTAAGGTTCCATACCCTAGTTTTCAATTTCGAATTTGGGTTGAAGATGGTTGATTAGAAGTATGATTCTTGGGTATGAGAGTATTATTTATACATACATGTACCAATAAGTTTGTGGGAAGATTGTTGAGCTTAAATAAGTAAAGATTAGGTTGTAGAATGAAGGAAATCTTGTAGAAGAACCTTGTAACCAAATTTGCACACCTAGTGTTTGATAAAATGCTCAAATGAGCTGAAATCATGAATACCTTTCTAATTTGTGTTCAATTTTGTTATGTCTCAAAACAGATTGGGATTGCTAGAATTTTCGGAACGTTCTAGTAATTTAAGGAAAGCTCAAAGCGAGGTATGTTGGCTAAAATACTCTTTTAGAAATGAATTCCATGATGTTCCCGTAAGTTTCAAGTATGATTGTCTCAAGTTCCTTATTCTATGTTCCGAGATGTTCCCAATAAATTTGATTGTCCCGAATAAGCAAAGTGTCAAAAATTATGTATTCAAAACATGTTACGAATGTTCCTATCACATTATGTTATCCTCTGGGAATGTGTTCAAGAATGTTATGTGTATTAAATTGCTATGTCTTTGAGTCATGTTCAAATGAAGGCTATGATGCCAAATTTTGTGAGAAAAATCTCAATTTAATTAAGACTATTAATTGCTCATATATGTACCTAAAGTCTTGATTGGAAATGTCTTATTGTTGATAATCTATAAAGGTGGTTGGAAGTGAAATAAGTGAATTGGGGATATAAAGTGTGGCCAACATGCCAAGAGTGAAAGTTATACTTGTGGCTAATAGTGCCAATGAAATGAAATGATGTGAGAAAAGTTATGAAATGAGCCTTGATTCAACTATTCTGAATTGACTCCGAAAATAGAATTGCCTAAAAGCTTATGAACTCAAATCATGCCCATATGTGGATGTTTTAACAAATGCTATAATTTGTGAGTATTTTCAATGTGTTTTGCGTTCTTACATATTCGTGAGTGGAAATTGTGTATTGCCCTTTTTGGGGAAAAGTATTTCAAGAATAAATGGTGTGTTACTTGTTGATGATTTTAACTTGCGCATCAATTGCCAATTATTTTACTCCATTTCTTGAAAAGAAATCTATTGTGCTTAAATTGTTTATTTCTAATGAACTTAAAGTTGTGATTTCCGGAATAGTATATATGTTGATATTTATGATGATGATACATGAGAGGGAAGAAATGAAAGTGTGAAATATCAAATACGGCCATCGTGCCTTGAATAAAGAATCTTGTGAATGGCCAAAAGAGCCAAGAGAATATTGTTATTGCTATTGGTTGAAAATACTAGTGGAGATTCATATAATGTGAAAGAAGATGAGGTAAATACATTTGTACCTATGTTATTTTTGTGAATTATTCCCCTTATTTGGGATCAGATTGATGTGATAAAATTATTCCCCTTATTTGGGATGAGATTGATGTGATAAAATTATTCCCCTTATTTGGGATGATATTGATGCGATAAAATTATTCCCCTTATTTGGGATGATATTGATGTGATAAAATTATTCCCCTTATTTGGGATGAGACTGATGTGATAAAATTATTTCCCTTATTTGGGATGAGACTGATGTGATAAAATTATTTCCCTTAATTGGGATGAGATTAACAACAACAACAATAACTAACCCAGTTTGATCCCAACAGGTGAGGTCTAGGGAGGGTAGTCTGTACGCAGACCTTACCCCTACCTAATGCAGGTAGAGAGGCTGTTTTCAATAGACCCTCGGCTCAGGAAGTGCAAGAAGAAGAGGAGGAAAGCAAGGAAGGAAGAAAGATGGAAGAGAAAAGAAAAAGGGAGAGATAAAGGATAAGTAGTGCCCAATAATTACAACAGGAAAATACAATACCTGAGGCGAACAAAACCACATAACGTAATAAAAATCTAAGAATATGAAGAGACATGCATGCTACTAAGACTATCGGTCAACAACTATAAACTACCCAATAACCTTCTACCTTAATCCTCGACCTCCACACCCTCCTATCAAGGGTCATGTCCTCAGTGAGCTGAAGTAGTGCCATGTCCTGCCTAATTACCTCTCCCAATTATTTCTTAGGCCTACCTCGACCTCTTCTCAAACTCTCCATGGCCAACCTCTCACACCTCCTGACAGGAGCATCAATGCTTCTTCTCTTAACATGTCCGAACCATCTCAACCTCGACTCCCGCATCTTGTCCTCCACGGAGGCTACTCCCACTCTATCCCGGATAACTTCATTCTTAATCCTATCTCTCTTGGTACACCCACACATCCATCTCAACATCCTCATCTCTGCTACTCTTATCTTCTGCACGTGGGAGTTCTTGACTGGCCAACACTAAGCCTCATACAGCATAGCCGGTCAAACCACCACTCGATAAAACTTACCCTTAACTTTTAGCAGCATATTCCTACCACACAAAACACCGGAAGAGAGCCTCCACTTCATCCATTTTGCTCCGATGCGATACGCGACATCTTCGTCAATGTCCCCGTTACCCTGAATAATAGACCCGAGATACTTAAAACTCGCTCTCTTGGGGATAACTTGAGCATCAAGCTTAACCTCTACGTCTACATCATGGGTCCCATCACTGAATTTGCACTCCAAGTATTCTGTCTTGGTTCTACTCAGTTTGAAACCTTTAGATTCCAAGGCCTGTCTCCAAACCTCCAACCTCGCATTAACTCCGCTACACGTCTCATCAATCAACACTATATCATCGGCAAATAGCATGCACTAAGGCACCTCCCCTTGGATGTGACGCGACAATACATCCATTGCCAAGGCAAACAAAAATGGGCTAAGAGCCGATCCCTGGTGCAACCCCATCACCACAGGGAAATGCTCTGAGTCTCCACCCACAGTCCTCACCCGAGTCTTAATTGGGATGAGGTTGATTGATAGAAAAGTATGATGTCGATCCACAAGGTATTATGGTGAGACGGCCTAGCCGATCGGGTCGTGATCGGACACCATGCCGCACATATGGTGGTGATTGTGCTGAAAATTGTAATTGAAATTGTGATTGTGGTTGATGTCTCTAATGAGATGGCCTAGCCGATCGAGTCGTGATCGGACTCCGTGCTAAGAGTACGGTGGTATTGGTATGGAGAGTGATTGTGGTTGATGTCTCTAATGAGATGGCCTAGCCGATCGGGTCGTGATCGGACTCCGTGCTAAAAGTACGGTGGTATTGGTATTGTGAATATTGGTATTGTAAAAGGTGATACTATGAACAGTGATATATCAATGCTAAAGATCTCCCAACCAAAAATAATATTATCATTATATTTTGATTATCACTTCACAGTGTTATCTTTATATTTTGGAAATTATTATGTTTTAACTTGGCATTTGAATATCATTGATTGTTGATTATTGTTTCAACGATTTTCCCTTTCTTACATTGGCATTCTATTTTGAAAGAGGACAATTAGCTTTACATACTAGTACTATTCCATATGTACTAACGTCCCTTTTGCCGGGGGCGTTGCATCTTTAATGGATGCAGGTGGTTCATCAGCGGACAACTTTGGTCCTCGTTAGCAGTCGCTCTATATTCAGTAGGTTTTAGTGAGCCCTACTCTATTCTGGGCCTGATGTCATTCGAGTTGTACATTGTGTTTTGAGGTATAGACGGGGCCTTGTTGCCGGCACTTTCATACTACTCTTCTGTTGTACTTAGAGGCTCCGTAGACAGGTTGTGGGTGGTAGTCGCTGTTGGGAATTGAACTAGAAATGTTGGTATTTGGCAAACATATTTTTCATCATATCTATAAACTTGAAATATTTTGGAAGTTATGAATGAAGCTGCTAATGGAAGTGAAATGGAAGTTGTTAATAAAATCTTTTCAATGTTTGATTAATGGAGTATAACTCCTGTTTATTCATGGATGAGTTTGGGTAGAAGGAAATCTAATAGGCTTGCTCGGTCGGGTTCACTCGGTTGAGCGCCGGTTGCGCTCCCCGAGTTTGGGGCATGACAAATTTGGTATCAGAGCCAGGTTTTAAAGTGTCCTAGGATATCTTGGAGCCGTGTCTAGTAGAGTCCTTCTTATCGGTGTGTTGTCGACCACATCTATAATGAGGAGGCTACATGGCCATTTAGGAATTCACACTTCTTTGATACTCCTGATCTTGCGATAGAGCTCAAGATAGGAAACTAAATTCCTCACCATGCCTCATTTTCCATATGAGTAACCCACGGGTTCGAGGCATCGAGAAGGGAATGAAATAACCAATTACTAGGGGAAGTGTTTAATGTCACCACGCCACCAGATTAAGTGGTGAGAGCACCTCAGAAATCAAACTTTGCGCCTACTTCTTCCAGTCAGCCAGGGAAATCTACTAGTTCCAGGGTGAACAAGTTTCTTCAGTTAGCACCTACAGTGTTCACGGGTACTAATCCTGATGAGGGGGACCCCCAGAACGTTATGTATGAGATGCACAAGACCCTTCGGGTTATGCGTGCTACTGAGACGGAAGCAGTGGAGTTGGCTTCCTACCGCCTGAAGGAGATGGCATATTCTTGGTTTGAATTGTGGGAGGACTCCCATGAGGAGAAGAGCCCTCCGGCGAGGTGGAGTGAGTTCGCAGATGCCTTCATTGATTATTTCTTGCCTGCCGAGACTAAGGCATCCCATGCTACTGAGTTTGGGAGCTTAAGGTGAGGTAGCCTGAGTGTGTAGGAGTACCATATGAGATTCGCGCACCTGTCCAAGTATGCTATATACATGTTGCACACTATGGAGGCTAGAGTGTGCCGATTTGTACAGGGCCTTAGTCCCTTGGCTATCAATGAGGCCACTACAACTACCTTAAATTCTGATATGAACTATGGGAAGATGGTGGAATTTGCTTAAGCTACAGAGAACCGTAAGTTGAAGAATAGAATGGAGCGAGAGGGTAGCAGTAAGGCCCGGTCCGCGGGAAACTCTGGTGGTTCATTTAGTGGTGGTGGTAGGTCGGTATTCAGGGGAGGGTCATCTGGACCATCCCAATCTTTTGCTAAGTCTTCAGTCAGTGTACCACCATCAGGGCCCAGTCAGTAGCAGTAGAGTCATTTTAGGCCCGGTCAGGGCAATAGGGGATCCTACCAGCAGGGTCGGTCTGGTGGGAGATTCCAGCAGCAGCGGAGGCCCCCATTCCCTAGGCGTGGAAAGATGTACTTGGGAATTTACTACATGGACCTACCCATATGCTACGAGTGTGGATTGAGGGGTAACATTCAGAGGGACTGCCATTCGCAACGCTAGGGTATGGGCAGGGGTGTGGCACAACTAGCCAGTTCTGCAGCTGCTACATCCACAACACCTCCTCCAGCTCGAGGCACTTCAGCACCCGCAGGGCATGGTGTAGCTAGGGGTGGTACACAGAGTTCGGGAGGACCCTCCCAATTCTATGCTATGAATGGTCGCTAGAGTTCAGAGGCTTCTCTAGATGTTGTCACAGGTATATTGACTGTCCAATCTCATGATGTGTGTCTCTTATTGATCCTGGTTCTACTTTGTCCTATGTCACTCCATATGTTGCTATGGAATTTAGGATAGAACCGTAACAACTTCATGATCCGTTCTCTGTATCCACTCCGGTTGGTGAGTCTATTATGGTCGAGCGGGTTTATAGGGATTGTATTGTCAGAGTGCATGGTCAGGACACCATGGAAGATCTCATTGAATTGGGGATGGTTGATTTTGATGTAATAATGGGAATGGACTGGCTTTATTCATGTTTCGCTAAGCTTGATTGTCGAACCAGAACCGTTAGATTTGAATTTCCAAAAGGGTGAGTGATTGAATGGAAGGGGGACGATATGGTGCCTAAGGGTAGGTTTATTTCTTACCTTAAGGCCACAAAGATGATCAATAAGGGGTGCATTTACCATTTGGTCCGGGTTACAGACACCGATGTTGAGGCACCTACACTTGAGTTCGTGCCAGTTGCGAATGAATTTTCGGAGGTCTTTCCTGATGAGCTCCCTGGGATTCTACCAGACATGGAGATTGATTTTTGGATTGATGTGATGCCGGGCATGCAACCTATATTTATTCCACCCTACAGAATGGCACCGACAGAATTGAAGGAGCTAAAGGAACAATTGAAGGATTTGCTAGAGAAGGGTTTCATCTTGCCGAGTGTGTCGCCTTGGGGTGCACCGGTTCTCTTTGTAAGAATGAAAGATAGGTCACTAAGGATGTGTATTGATTATCGGCAGCTCAACAAGGTCACAATAAAAAAATAAGTACCCACTGCCAAGGATAGATGACTTTTTTGACCAATTGCAGGGTGCTAAGTACTTCTCCAAGATTTATTTAAGATCCGGGTATCACCAATTGAAGATCAGGGAGAAGGATATTCCAAAAACAGCTTTCAGGACCCGGTATGGGCACTTTGAATTCTTGATAATGTCTTTTGGGTTAAAAAATGCCCCGTCAGCTTTCATGGATCTTATGAATCGAGTCTTCAAGCCTTTTATTGACTCCTTCGTGATAGTGTTTATTGACGATATCCTTGTATATTCACGAAGTCGAGTAGACCATGCCGATCGTCTTAGGGCAGTTCTACAGACTCTATATCAGCACAAGTTGTATGCGAAGTTTTCGAAATGTGAATTTTGGCTTAAATCTGTCACGTTCTTGAGTCATGTCATCTCTAGAGAAGGAATTAAGGTTGATCCTTGCAGCTGTGAAGAATTGGCCTAGATCTACAATTCCAATAGAGATTCGCAGTTTCTTGGGCTTAGCGGGGTATTATAGGAAATTTGTGGGGGGTTCTCTACTCTTACCTCCCCGTTGACTAAATTGACGTAGAAGGCGGTTAAGTTCCAATGGTTAGATGCTTGTGAAAGAAGCTTCCAAGAGTTGAAATTGAGATTGACTACGACATCGGTGTTGACCCTACCATAAGGCACAAATGGGTTTGTGGTATATTGTGATGCTTTAAGGATCGGACTTGGGTGGGTATTAATGTAACATGGCAAGGTAATAGCTTATGCTTCTAGGCAACTCAAGAATCATGAAAAGAACTATCCAACACGTGACTTAGAACTTGCAGCGGTGGTATTTGCATTGAAGATTTGGCGTCATTATCTGTATGGGGTCCATGTGGATATATTCACGGACCATAAGAGCCTTCAATACATTTTCAAGCATAAGGAATTGAATCTAAGGAAGAGAAGATGGCTTGAGTTACTCAAAGATTATGGCATCGATATTCTATATCATCCGGGGAAGGCTAATATTGTGGAGGATGCTCTTAGCCGGAAATCCATGGGCACTTTGGCTCACTTAGAGGCATATCAAAGGTTGTTGGCCAAGGAGGTTCATCGGTTGGCTAGTTTGGGAGTTTGTCTTGTGGACTCTAATGAAGGAGGAGTGATTATGCAAAATAATGCTGAATTGTCACTTGTGGTGGAGGTCAAGGAGAAGCAATACAACGACCCATTGTTGGTACAATTGAAGAAGGGGATTCAAAAACATAAGACCACGACCTTTTCTCTTGGCATGGATGATGGTACTCTAAGGTACCAAGGGCGACTATGTGTTCCAAATATAGATGGTCTCCGGGAAAGAATCACGATCGAGGCTTACACTTCTAGGTATTCCTGCACCCAGGCTCTTCAAAGATGTACAATGACCTTAAGGAAATCTACTGGTGGAATGATAAGAAACGGGATGTATCAGACTTCGTGGCAAGATGTCCAAATTGTCAACAAGTAAAGGCCGAACACCAAAGGCCTGGTGGGTTGGCAAAAAACATCGAGATTCCAATGTAGAAGTGGGAGATGATCAATATGGAATTTGTGATAGGACTACCTCGCACTCCTCGCAAGTTCGACTCGATTTGGGTGATTGTGGATCGACTCATGAAATCATCTCACTTCTTACCTATTATGGCTACCGACATAGCAGAACAGTATGCTCAGCTGTATATTAAGGAAATAGTCAGGTTGTATGGCACTCCAGTTTCTATTATCTCACATCGAAGGGCACAGTTCACGGCTATTGTTTGGGAGAAATTTCAGCAAGTTTTGGGTACTCAGGTGAATCTTAGTACAACCTTTCACCCGCAGACTGACGGGTAGGCAGAGCAGACTATTCAGACGCTTGAGGATATGTTGCACACTTGTGTTATTATCTTCAAGTATAGCTGGGATGATCATTTTCCATTCGTAGAATTTTCCTATGACAACAGTTATCATGCTAGCATTCAGATGGCACCGTTTGAGGCTTATACAGTAGGAGATGTAGATCCCCCATTGGATGGTTCGAGATTGGGGGAGAAAAGTTTATATGGCCAGACCTCATGCATCAGGCTTTGGAGAAGGTTAAGATCATTACGGAATGGTTGAAAACCACTCAGAGTCGTCAAAAGTCCTATTCGGATATGCGTTGTAGGGATTTGGAGTTCAAAGAGGACGATTGGGTATTCTTGAAGGTTTCCCCCATGAAGGGTATAATGCGGTTTGGTAAGAAAGGGAAATTGAGTCTGAGGTATGTCGGACCGTACAGAATCATTCAAAGGATGGTCATATGGCTTAAAGGCTAGAACTACCTCCAGAGATGTCCTTAGTGCACCCAGTGTTTCACGTATCCATGTTGAAGAAGGTGGTTGAGAATATTGAGGTTAATGAGGATGGTCATGTTCGCTTGTTGTTCCAGTTGAGACTATTGAGGTTAATGAGGAATTGACTTATGAAGAAATTCCAGTTGCCATTCCTGATAGGAAAGTTTGAAAGTTGAGAAATAGAGAAATTGCCTCCGTGAAAGTACTATGGCGAAACCAACAAATTAAAGAGGCCACCTGGGAGGCCAAGGAAGAAATGAAGAAGAAGTACCCTAATTTGTTTGAATAGCTATGTAATCGATTCTACGAAATTGTTCCCTATGAATTATGTATCATTTGTACAGTTTATTCTAAGGGTGTTCCTTTCTGATAATATATTGCTTATGAGGTCACGGTTGGTGCTAATTTCATGTCATGTTGCGTCGTTGGGTTTTGTATATGTTGTTAGGATTGGTTTCTGGGAATCTCTGACAGGTGGATAGGCCCAATTACAGGGGAAACTCTGGCGAAATATTTGGAAACTTAGGGAGTTAGTCAAAAATTTGGAACTGCTGGTGTGTGAAATAGCAGCTGAGTCACATTGGATGCTAATGTTGAACCTTGACCCTCATTTGAGGACGAATGATTTTAAGCGGGGGATGATGTAAGGCCCCATAAAATTTCACCTAATACCCGGGGATTCGTGGGTTGAACGGTGCATTGGGGAGTTGAAGAAAAATTTTGGCAGAGCAGGGCATTTCTGCGGTCCATTCTGCAATCGCAGAACTGATCTGCGGACCGCAGATCCACCGTAGAGTGATGCAGAGAATTAGTCAAATTTTATATAATATTTTGTGATCAATTATGCGGCCGCACATTCGTCGCGGTCCCTTCTGCGACCACAAAATTGGTCTGCGATCCGCAGACCTATCGCATAACGGCACAGAAAATGCCCAGTTCCGGAGGGCCATTATGCGGTCTATTTTCCGGACCGCAGAAGTGTTATGCGATCACATATGGGACCGCAGATCTGCATCAGGGCTTTATTTATTTCTAATTTTGTAACCCGGCCCTATTTCGATATATAGTCGTTGAAGTCCATTTGTAAAGGTAAAATTCTTATACTTTGAGAGTGGGGAGGTGCTCTAGAGTAAGAGGGGGTTCCTAAACTAATTGCTTACCAATTGTTGCCCAAGTCTTGAAGAATTCACAAGAAAAAGTCACAAGGTCTTCATCCAAGAGGTAAGGTTCCATACCCTAGTCTTCAATTTCGAGTTTGGGGTAGAAGTTGGATAATGGGGAGTGTTATTCTTAGGTATGGGGTATTATCTATGCATGCATGTACCAACAAAGTTTTAGGAAGGTTGTTGAGCTAAAAATGTTATAGATTGGGTTGGGGATGAAGGAATCCACCATAGGAGGACCTTGAAACCTTAATACACACCTAGTGTTTGATAAAATGCTCAAATGATCTGGAACCATGAACACCTTCCTAATTTGTGTTCAATTTTACTATATTTCTAAATATATCGAAATGGCTAAGATTTTCGGAACATTGTAGTAATTTAAGGAACTCGAGGCGAGGTATGTTGGCTAAACTCCTCTTTTAGAATCGAACCCCACAACGTCCTTGTAAGTCCCGAGTTGTTCATTATAAATTGATTATTCCAAACAAGCCTTGTGTCGAAAGATATATGTTCAATATGTATTCCATATGTTCTTGTTATGTTATGTTACTACTTGAGAATGCGTTCAAAGTATGGGTTACATATCTAAATGTTATAACTTTAAGTCGTGTTTCAAATGAAAGCTATTATGCCATATTATGTAAGAAATCTCCATGTGCTTAAGACTCTTATTTGCTCACATGTGTACTTAAGGTCTTGACTAGAAATGCTTTGTTGTTGATGATCCGTGATGATGTTTGAAAGTGAAAGAGGTGAGCATGAAATGTGAAATACGGCCAACGTGCCAAGAATGATATTACATTTGAGGCTACTAGTGCCAACGAAATTAAGAGACGTGTAAAAGATATTGAAATGAGTTGTAAATCTTTTAATAAATAAACACTTTGGGAGTATCGTTAGTCACTGAGGAAGGGTAGGTTGAAATAACCTAACCCCGAAACTACACGTGCCGGTATAGGAGTGAATTGTGATTACACCCCTTTATTGGGATGATATTGATGTGATGAGAATATTCCCCTTTATTGGGATGAGATGATTGCTAGAAAAGGGTGATGTGGACCCATACACCATTGTGGTGAGATGTCTTAGCCGATCGGGTCGAGATCGGACGCCATGCTACACATATGGTGGTGATTGTGCTTGAGATTATGATTGAACCAATGATTGAGATTGATATAATTATTGTTATTGTGGTTGATGTCTTTGGGTGAGACGGCCTAGCCGATCGGGCCGTGATCGGAGTCTGTGCTAAAATCACGGTGGTATATCGGTGTTAAGATCTCCCAACCTAAAATGTGGAAATTTACTTGAAACTTGTCTTGTTCCTAACTCTATATTTTGGTAATGTTTGAGGTTCCCATTGATTTTATGATTGTTCTTCCTTGTGTTATTACTCGTTCTACTGAGAGGGTGTTTAGTCATTCATAAAGTACTATTCTACATGTACTAACGCCTCTTTTTGCCGGGGGTGCTGCATCTTCAATGGATGCAGGTGGTTCCACAACAGGCGACTTTGATCATTGATAGCGGTACACCCTCTTCCCAGCTGACTTGGTGAGCCCCACTTCATATCGGGGTCGTATATCGTTTGTTCCTTGTGTATCATGTTTTGAGGTATAGTTGGTGCCTTGTTGCCGGCACTATCATCATACTCTTTGTATCTATTAGAGGCTCCGTAGACATAGTGTGGGTTGTATGTTGGTGTTGGAAAAGTCAAACTAGTAATGTTGTATTTGTACCACATGTTCCACTTCTAACTAAGAAGGTGTATGTATTTTGAAACTTATGAGTGATGTAGCTAATGGTAATAAAATGGTGTTATTCATATGATCCTCCTCATTGTCTACTTAATGAAATATATCTTCTCCTTATTAATGAGCGAGCTTGGGTAGAAGGTATTGTACAAGCTTGCTCGGTCGGGTTATCTCGGTTGAGCGCAAGTCGCGCTTCCCGAGGTTGGGGCGTGACAGTCAGACTCTGGAGGGGCAGATCTTGTCCAAGCGCGAATATAAAGCCTATAAGGCCTGCTGCGGCGTACAACCCGATCCACAATAATAAATAAGCCAATAAGGCATGTTGTGGCGTACAACCCGGTCCATAATAATAATAATAAATAATAAAGCCATTATGGCCTCCTACGGCATGCAGCCCGATCCACAATATCACTCACAATCTGGCTCTCAGGCCCCAACTCAGTCATCAATCTCTCTAGTCTCAGAGGCTCACAAATATCATACCACTCAGCCCAAACAATGATAACATGATGTAACAGTAAATGATAACAAAGACTGAGATATGATATGCAATTGAATAAACATGACTGAGTACATAATTGCAGTTTAAGCAAATAACTCAACAGTAGAAATAACCTCAGTGGGTCCTAACAGAATAAGCACATAGCTTAAACATGGTTTCTAATATGAATCACAACTCAATTACTATAACACGTAGGAATTACATGGATAAAACAAGACTAGATAACTACACGGTACAACAAAATCAATCGAGTCATAATTTCCACGGTGCACGCCCACACGCCCGTCACCTAGCATGTGCGTCACCTCAACACCAACCATATAACACGTATTCCAGGGATTCATACCCTCAGTACCAAGTTTAGAAGTGTTATTTACCTCAAAGTGCGCAATTCAATGCTCCAACAAATCCTTGCCTCGCGAATCGGCCTCCGAATGACTCGAATCTAGTCACAAACAACTTAATATAATCAATACAAGCTATAGGAATCGATCCCATACAATAAAACTAAGTTCTTTAACCAAATTCAAAAAGTCAACCCAAAAAAATCAACCCCAGGCCCATGCCTCAGAACCTTACAAAATTCACAAAATCCGAACCCCCATTCAATAACGAGTCCAACCATACCAAAATTATTCAATTCCAACCATAGATCGACCCTGAAATCCCCAAATCTTACTCTCCAATACCTAGTCCAAAATTTCCCAAATTCCATCTCAAAAACACGCAATCTAGGTGGAAATATCAATGGGTATTCAATATTAATGGACAAAATTGATCAAAAGTTGCTTTCCTCTTGAAATATAGTGAAACTCCTCTCAAACATCGCCACAAGTCGAGCTTCCAAAGTCCAAAAATGAGAGAATTCTCAAAACCCCCAGTTATATCTTTTTGCCAGTCAATCCGCATCTGCGCTCACTTAACCGCATATGCGGAAAAGTGGCCGCATCTATGGCTCCAGACTTTCTAGTCCACTTCCACTTATGCGGTCAAATATGCGCTTCTATGCATGCACACCTACACCACAATGTCCGCTTCTGCTCAAACCCATGACCATACTGAACTCCGCTTCTGTGCTCCACTTCCCGCATCTGCGAGCTCGCAGATGTGGACTAACCTTCGCACCCGCGCATCCCCCCATCCCCCAGCATTTTTTGCACCTGCGATAGCCTGACCACTTTTGTGGTCTTGCACCTACAACCAAATCCTTGCAGGTGCGATTGCACCAGACATGCAAATCTTCAGTATTTCCTCAAGTCCAAACATCAATTCGAATCATTCACAAGGCCCCCGGAACCCCATCCAATCATACCAACACATCCTAAAACATTATACGAACTTAGTCGAAGCCTCAAATCATGTCAAACAACATCAAAAGTACGAATCGCACCCCAATTCAAGCCTATTGAAACTAATAGATTTTCAACTTCTACAATCGATGCCGAAACCTATCAAACCAACTCCGATTGACCTCAAATTTTGCACAAAAGTCATTAATGAGAACAGACCTGCTCCAACTCCCGAAACTAAAATCCGAGCCTGATATCAACAAAGTCAACTCTCGATCAAACTTCTCAACTCTCCAAACCTTCAACTTTCCAACTTTCGTCAATTAAAGCCAAAATGACCTACGGACCTCCAAATCAATATCCGAACATATGCCTAAGTCCAAAATCACCATACAAAGCTATTAGAATGATGAAAACTCCATTCCAGAGTCATTTACACATAAATCAATACCTGGTCAACTCTTTCGACTTAAGCTTCCAACCTTGGGACTAAGTGTCCCAATTCATTTCGAAATATCCCCGGAACCAAACCAACCAACCCGGCAACTCACATAACCACAAATGAACATAGAATAAGCAAACACTGGGGGAACGAGATTACAATACTCAAAACGACCGGCCGGATAGTTACACACAAGCACTACTCGGGGTCCTTAAGACCCTTATAAAATTTGAAGTGCCAGGGATCCAAAGGGTGTCTTGGAAATGAATGGAATTTTTCCTTAAGCCTTTAATTATTGACATTTGCTTATCTCTTTAGGTTTAGTGTTAAATGAAAATGAAGGATTCATTGTAAATTGCTTTACTTTGTTTGACTTTACATTAATTTTATCTACATTCCTAATTAATGCATGTTTTAGTTTTGTCTTGGGCCTTACATTGATTTTACTTGTATATAAGTGTTGTATTGGGCCAAATGTCTAATGACCTTTTTTTTACATGTGTGTCTAAATTAGGCCTATCGAGTTCTCAAAGAACTCATGCCTAAATTTCAGATTTGCAAAAGTCGACCGTCTCTCTTTCTAAAACAAGAAGAAAACCGAAAACCAGAAATGATTTCCAAAAGCGGGCTATTTCTAAAAATCAAACAAACACTGCCACAATCAAAGATCTTCAAACAATTTCTTCAAATTTGAATATAAGATTTGAAATCAACTTTCAAGGTATATCTAAACCCCACTTCCCCAACAGTTTTTACTTTACACAAATAGCCACTTTGTTTCGAAAAATCAAAATGTTTTGAACTTAAACTCATTTATTAGTAAGTAAGTATTATAAACCCATTTTTTCTAAACATTCTTTCAATTGTATAGACACTTTCAAAGGCTTTTCTTCTAAATAAAACTTACGCTTTTCTAATGTACATATATACCGCTTCTCTTTCGAAAATTATAAGTGTTCAAAGCATAATATAAGGTAAGCCATACACTTTTAATCACTAACTAAGTAAGATATAGACATTCCCAAACCTAGTCTAAGTCTTATGGAGCTACCTTAGGTAGATTCTAGGGGGTGCCTAATACCTTCCCCTTAGAAGAACAAGAACCTTTGCCCAAATCTCACTGGTTAGCAGACTAATAGGATAATAATCTTAACAATCAAATAGGTACCCTAGTATACCTTTAAATATTATGTGGTGACTCTCTTTTATCATCAACAAGGAAACCACTAGTTAACTCTTGTTTTGACTCGTGCAAAAGAAGGTGCAACAACATGGCGACTCTGCTGGGGAAATGACTTAGGTTTTGACCTTAGCAGATTTAGACTAGACCTAGAATTTAGGAACATTTGTTTATATACTGCTTTAACTGTGCTTAATTTGCAATTATGTGCTTAACTGCTTACTTGTTCATTATGTGTTAATCTGCTTACTTTAATGTTATTACGGTTATCCCACTATCTGTTACCGCTTTATATACACTGCCATCACACTCTTTCCTATCGAGTCTTAGCCGTACAATATAACACACACTGGCATGCGATGGTTGTCTTTTACACCCCTCTAAACCTTCTTTCAAAATTCTTTAGTTTCAGAGAATGGCTTTGTCAGGTCATCTGACATAACTTCTCACAGTATTCAGTCCAACTCCAAAATTAGGAAATACTCTACTCTAGCAAACATAAGTCATACTGGATAAATCTTAGGTGAGTCGATTCTTGGTATCGACACACAATTAGGAAAGACACCCTAATGTCAATGGGTCATGCACTCGATGACATGACTTTTGTGGAACGATGAACCAATCATGATGAGACACTAAAGATCTAGAGCAAAACACTTATTAAATCTTTTTCTACCCTCATCAGAAATGGAAATAAACCAGAACATCCTCGACTATACACAAAGCGATCGTACAGCCTCACCCCAATGTATGCGGGTGGAGATGTAGTCCCACAAAACCATAATCCCTGCACAAAGCGGTCATGCCACCTCACCCCAATATATACGGGTGGAGGTGTATCACAATCACAATCTCTACACAACTTGGCATAATAACTCACACATAAATCACGACTTGAAATTATAACATGTGGATACACAATCCAAAGTTTGGAACACATCCTCAATTTATAATGCAACATGATAAGAGCGTTTGAAACACAAATTGAACATATATCTTTATCACAAAACTTATTGGAATACTCGATTTGTAATCAACATCTTGGAACTTACAAGGATAATGGAAATTCCAATTCTTAAAGAAGGGTTTAGCCAACATACCTCAATGGAGCTTCCTTAAACTCTAAAATATTCCGGAATTCTTAGCAACTTCAATCTAGTTTAGAAATATAATAAATTAAACCAAAATTAGGAAGATGATCATGGTTCTAACTCATTTGAGCATTTTATCAAACACTAGGTGTGCATAAGGTTTCAAGGTCCTATTATGGAGGATTCCATAATCCCACAACCCAATCTTTACCATGCTTAGTTCAACAATCTTCCTACACCCCTTGATATCACATGCATGTAAAATAAACAACTCTCATGCCCAAATAGTATCTTGCTAATTACCCATTTTTAGATAATTTCGAAATTAGGGGTTTGGGTGTAGAATCTTACCTCTAGGATGAAGATCTAGTGAGTTTCCCTTCTTAATCTTCCAAAATTTGAGCAAGAATTGAAGAACGATTATTGAAGAATACCTTCTCACTCTAGGGCACTCTCTCTCACTCTAAAATGTCATATTTTAGCTCAAAAATGGCCCAAAGCGAGTATTTAACAAAGTAGGGTCGGGTTTTAAAAATCCAAAAATAGAGCTCCGGAACAAGGTCTGCGATCGCAT
This sequence comes from Nicotiana tabacum, assembly GCF_000715075.1. Taxonomy (NCBI): domain Eukaryota; kingdom Viridiplantae; phylum Streptophyta; class Magnoliopsida; order Solanales; family Solanaceae; genus Nicotiana; species Nicotiana tabacum. The sequence continues at coordinate 47,985,666 of NC_134088.1, forward strand.
ATGTGATCGCATAATCGATATGAGGACCGCATATCAGTTGCATAATTACTGTCCAGAACCGGCAAAAATCTGTCTGTGTTTGCGGTCACTATGCGGCCTGTAGACCTGTTCTGCGGTCGCATAATGAACCGCTGAACAGTTATGCGGTCGCATAGTCGACCGTACAATTGCATCCAAACTGACCCTCTCCTGCCTCACTTCTGCGTCCATTATGCGGCCCGTAGAGTGATTCTGCGGTCTCATAATGGACCGCAAAAATGCATTTTGCCGCCAAAAGTTTTCCTTTACTTTCAAGTACATTGTTCAACACAAAAAGTCAGAGCACCATTTTTCCTCTACAATCCTCACACACGTAAGCCTAGTCCGGCACCATGAAACATTATTCTTCTTTTGCAAAATTTTACGGGGCCTTACATTCTCCCCCACTTAGGATCATTCGTCCTCGAATAAGGGTCAAAATTTGTTATTAGCATCTTATGCAACTCGGTTTTCATACCACACACCAACAGCGCCAAATTTTACTAGCTCCCTAAATTTTCAAAAATTTCGCCAGAGTTTCCCTGGCAACTAGGCCTATCTATCTGTTAGAGAGCCCTAAAAACACATCCTAACAACATATACATAATCCAACGATGTAACATAATACAAAACAACACCAACTGTGGCCTCACAAGCAATATATTTCTAGAAAGGAACACCCTTAACGCCAATTGTACAAATGATACAAAATTCATAGAAAGTAAGTCTTACAATTTTCCTAGATCACAACTTTATAAATACATGATCATTCAAACAAATAATGATACTTTTTCTTCATTTCTTCCTCGGCCTCCCAAGTATCCTCTTCAACCTGTTGATTTCGCCATAGCACTTTCACGGATGCAATTTTTTTATTTCTCAACTTTCGAACTTGCCGATCAATAATAGAAACTGGAATCTCTTCATAAATCAATTCCTCATTAACCTCAATAGTCTCAACTGGAACAATGAGTGTCGGATCTCCAACTACTTTCTTCAACATAAACACATGAAACACTGGGTGTACTAATGACATCTTAGGTGGTAGCTCAAGCTTGTACGCCACCTCACCGATCTTCTGAATGATTTTGTATGGTCCGGCATACCTCGGACTCAATTTCCCTTTCTTACCAAATCGCATTACACCATTAATGGGGGAAACTTTCAAGAATACCCAATCATATTCTTTGAACTCCGAATCCCTACGACGAACATTCGAATAGAATTTCTGACGACTCTGAGAAGTCTTCAACCGCTCCTTAATGATTTTAACTTTTTCCATGGCCTGATGCACAAGGTATGGCCCTATCAACTCTGCTTCCCTAATTTCGAACCACCCAATGGGAGATCTACATCTCCTACCATATAAAGCCTCGAACGGTGCCATCTGAATGCTAGCATGATAGCTATTGCTATATGCAAATTCTATGAGTGGTAAATGATCATCCCAGCTACCTTTGAAGTCTAGAACACAAGTGCAAAACATATCCTCAAGCGTCTGAATAGTCCGTTCTGCCTGACCGTCAGTCTGCGAGTGAAAGGTTGTACTAAGATTCACCCGAGTACCCAAACCTTGCTGAAATTTCTTCCAAAAATTAGCAGTAAATTGTGCTCCCCTATCAGAAATGATGGAAACTGTGGTGCCATGCAACATGACTATTTCTTTGATATACAACTGAGCATATTATTCCGCTGTATCGGCAGCCTTAACTGGCAAGAAGTGTGCTGATTTCGTGAGCTGATCCACAATCACCCAAATTGAGTCAAACTTGCATGGAGTGTGTGGTAATCCTACCGCAAAATCCATATTAAGCATTTCCCACTTCCACATTGGAATTTCTATGTTCTGTGCCAACCCACCAGGCCTTTGGTGTTCGGCCTTCACTTGCTGACAATTTGGACACTTCGCCACAAACTCCGCTACATTTCTCTTCATATCATTCCACTATTAGTCTTCCTTAAGATCAAGATACATGTTCATAGAACCCGGGTGCACGGAATACCTAGAAGTGTGAGCTTCAGTCATAATTCTTTCCCGGAGACCATCCACATTTGGAACACATAGACGCCCTTGGTACCTTAGTGTACCATCATCCATGTCAAGAGAAAAGGCCATGGTCTTATGTTTATGAATCCCCTCTTTCAACTGCACCAACAATGGATCGTTGTATTACTTCTCTTTGACTTCCACAACAAGCGATGATTCAGCCCTATTTTGCACAATTACCCCTCCTTTACTAGAGTCCACAAGACGAACTCCCAAACTAGCCAATCAGTGAACTTCCTTGGCCAATGGCCTTTGATATGCCTCCAAGTGAGCCAAACTACCCATAGATTTCCGGCTAAGAGCATCTGCCACAACATTGGCCTTTCCCGGATGATATAGAATATCAATGTCGTAGTCCTTGAGGAACTCAAGCTATCTTCTCTGCTTCAGATTCAATTCCTTCTGCTTGAAAATATATTGAAGGCTCTTATGGTCCATGAATACATCAACATGGACCCCATATAAATAATGACGCCAAATTTTCAATGCAAATACCACTGCCACAAGTTCTAAATCATGTGTTGGATAGTTCTTTTCATGATTCTTTAGTTGCCTAGAAGCATAAGCTATCACCTTCCCATGTTGCATTAATACACACCCAAGCCCGATTCTTGAAGCATCACAATATACCACAAATCCATCTATACCCTCTGGTAGAGTCAACACCGGTGCCGTAGTCAATCTTGTTTTCAATTCCTGGAAACTCTTTTCACAAGCATCTGACCATTGGAACTTAATTGCCTTCTGCGTCAATTTAGTCAATGGAGAGGCAAGAGTAGAAAACCCCTCCACAAACTTTCTGTAATATCCAGCTAAGCCTAAGAAACTGCGAATCTCTGTTGGAGTTGTAGGCCTCGGCCAATTCTTCACAACTGCAATTTTCTGAGGATCAACCTTAATCCTCTCACTAGAGACAACATGACCCAAGAATGTGACCGATTCAAGCCAAAATTCACACCTTGAAATCTTTGCATATAACTTGTGCTGATATAGGGTTTGTAGAACTACCCTGAGATGATCGGCATGGACTTCTCGACTTCGTGAATATACAAGAATATCATCTATGAACACTATCACAAAAGGATCGAGGAACAGCCTGAAAATGCGATTCATAAGATCCATGAAGGCTGCTGGGGCATTTGTTAGCCCAAAGGACATCACTAGAAACTCAAAATGCCCATACTGGATCCTAAAAGCTATTTTCGGAATATCCCGCTCACTGATCCTCAATTGGTGATACCCGGATCTTAAATTAATCTTAGAGAAGTACCTGGCACCTTGCAATTGATCAAACAAGTCATCTATCCTTGGCATTGGGTACTTATTCTTGATTGTGACCTTATTAAGCTGCTGATAGTCAATACACATTCTTAGTGACCCATCTTTCTTTCTTACAAAAAGGACCGGTGCACCCCAAGGCGACACACTTTGCCGGATAAAACCCTTTTCTAACAAATCTCTCCATTGTTCCTTTAGCTCTTTCAATTCTGCCGGTGTGATTCTGTAGAATGGAATAGATATAGGATGCGTATCTCGCATCACATCAATCCCAAAATCAATCTCCCTGTCTGGTGGGATCCCAGGGAGTTCATCCGGAAAGACTCCCGAACATTCATTCACAATAGACACATACTCAAGCGTAGGTGCCTCAGCAGAAGTGTCCATAACTCGGACCAAATGGTAAATACACCCCTTGTTGATCATTTTCGTGGCCTTAAGGTAAGAAATAAACCTACCCTTCGGCACTACATCATCACCCTACCACTCAATAACTGGCACATTTGGAAATTCGAACCTAACAGTTCTGGTTCGGCAATCAAGCTTGGCAAAACATGAATAAAGCCAATCCATCCCCATTATCACATCAAAATCGACCATTCTCAATTCAATAAGATCGACTAGGGTATCCTGACCACGCAACGTGACAACACAATCCCTATAAACTCGCACGGCCAAAATAAACTCACCAACCGAAGTAGATATAGAGAATGGCTCATGAAGATGTTCTGGTTCTATCCCAAATTCCATAGCAACATAAGGAGTGGCATATGACAAAGTGGAACTAGGATCAATAAGAGCATATACATCATGGGATTGGACAAACAATATACCTGTGACAACATCTAGAGAAGCCTCTGATTCCCGACGTCTCCACATAGCATAAAATCTGCTGGGTCCTCCCGAATTCTGTGCACCACCCCTAGCTGCACCACGCCCTGCGGGTGCTGGGGTGCCTTGAGCTGGAGGTGTTATGGATGCAGTAGCTGCAGAATTAGTTGGATGTGCCGCACCTCTGCCCATAATTCGGCGGGACGAGCGGCAATCTCTCTGAATGTGACCCCTCACACCACACCCATAGCATATTGGTAGGTTAGGACCCAAAGTGTATCCTCCCACACTTAAGGCATGGAAGCCTCCGCTGCTGAAACCTTCTGTCAGGTCAACCCTGCTGGTGAGGTCCTCTGTTGCCCTGACTGGGTCCAGATGTCTGTGCACCCATCAAAGACTGGGTGAATGATTGGGATGGTCCTGATGACCCTCCCCTGAATGCTGACCTACCACCACCACCACCGAAAGAACCACCAAAGTTGCCCGCGGACCGGGCCTTGCTACTACTCTGACGCTCTATTTTATTCTTCAATTTGTGGGTCTCTGTGGCTTGAGCAAATGCCACCATCTTATCATAGTTCATATCAGAATTTAAGGCAGCTGCAGCGGCCTCATTAATAACTAAGGGGCTAAGTCCCTGAACAAACCGGTGCACTCTAGCCTCCATAGTAGGCAACGTGTGAATAACATACTTGGACAGGCGCGCAAACTCCATATGGTACTCCCACACATTCATACTACCCTGCTTCAGGCTTTCAAACTCATCGGCACGAGCTGCCTTAGTTTCGGCAGGCAAGAAATGATCCATAAAGGCATCTGTGAACTCACCCACCTTGTCAGAGGGCTTCCCTCCTCACGGGATTCCTCCCACAACTCAAACCAAGAATAGGTCACCCTTTCAGGCAGTAGGAGGCCAACTCCACTCCCTCCGTCTCTGTAGCATGCATAACCCGAAGAGTCTTGTGCATCTCATCAATGAAGTCATGGGGGTCTTCCTTGGGATCCGTACCCGTAAATACTATAGGATCTAACTAAAGAAACTTGTTCACCCTGGAACTAGCAGATTCCCCTGGTTGACTGGAAGACATAGTCCCAACACTCGATCTCTGGGTCTGAGAAGCCACTATTTGTGTCAACATCTGTATGGCTCACCTAAGATTAACATCATACACACCAGAATCGGAAGCTGGAGGTGGAACTGGAATATCAGTTGGAGGAACCGTTGTACCTTCAGTAGGTATAAGGACAGGTGCGGTCTGATCAGTTGTGGTAGAATCAAGCAGCGTAGTAACTGGGGGAATATCCTCACCCCTCGGGTGCTCACCCGCATCATCAAATATAGGATCAACTACCACTCCTGGGGTGACATTGTCTCTTTGTCCAGTTCTTGCCTTCTTCTTAGGTGCCATGTACTGAAAATTAGAGCAACTCAGGAGTTAAAGGAGGAACAATCTTATAACCAGCTTTATCGCACGATCAAGAACATGAAAGAAGGGTATTATTCCTAAATGCCCATGTAGCATCCTAATTATAGATGTGGTCGAAAATACACTGATAATAAAGACTCTACTAGACATGGCTCTGAGACATCCTAGGACACTTTAAAACCTTAGGCTCTGATACCAAGTTTGTCACGCCCCAAAATTGAGGAGCGCGACCGGCTCTCAACCGAGTGAACCCGACCGAGCAAGCCTGTTAGATTTCCTTCTACCCAAACTCATCCACGAATGAAGATAATACATATTTTCATTAATTAGACAAAAACGCGATCATGTCTATAATACCAATTCATTACCAATAGTTTTCATCATTTTTAAAGTCTCAAATGGGACAAGTAATACAACCATAATATAACATAGTTTGTCTTTCCCAGTACCAATACACAACCCACACTATGTCTACGGAGCCTCTATAGATAAAGAAGAGTTCAATGATAATGCCGGCAACAAGGCCCCGGTTATACCTCAAACAGAATACACAAAGAACAAAAGATACATGACCCCGGGATGAAGTGGGGCTCACTAAGTCAGCTGGGAAGAAGGTGTACTGCTATCAGTGATCAATACCTCCTGTTGTGGAACCACCTTCATCCATTTAAAGATGCAGCGCCCCCGGCAAAAGGGACGTTAGTACCGTCGAATAGTACTAGTATAAAAACCAAACACCAATTTAAGAATTTAGAAATACAATATGAATATGATGAATCAGGGCGGCAATAGAATAATATAGATAACCGTTTAAACCAGAGCAAGCTTATTAAGAGTTATCAATAACATTAATAGGATTTAAGATGAGATCCTTTGTAACCATCTTCACACAAAGCGGCCACACCGCTTCACCTGATGTATACAGGTGGAGGTGTAAACACAATACCACAACTCTACTCAAGCGGCCCTGCCTCCTCACCCCAATGTATGCGGGTGGAGGTATAACCACAGTACCAAGAACCTACACAAAGCGGCTATGCCGCCTCACCCCAATGTATGCGGGTGGAAATGCATCAACGATACCAATACCAACACAAAGAGGCTATGCCGCCTCACCCCAATGTATGCAGGTGGTGGTGCCACAACAATACCAAAACTATACACAAAGTGGTCATACCGCCTCACCCCAATGTATGCGGGTGGAGGTGCAGTCCCACAATACCATAATCCCTACACAAAGTGGTCATGCCGCCTCACCCCAATATATGCGGGTGGAGGTGTATCACAATCACAATTTCTACACAACTTGGCATAATAACTTTCACATAAATCACAACTTGAAATTATAATATGTGGATACACAATCCATAGTTTGGAACACATCCTCAATTTATAATGCAATATGATAAGACCTTTTGAAACAAAAATTGAACATATATATTTATCACAAAACTTATCAGAATACTCTATTTGTAATCAACATCTTGGAACTTACAAGGATAACGGGAATTCCAATTCTTAAAGAAGGGTTTAGCCAACGTACCTCAATGGAGCTTCCTTAAACTCTAAAATGTTTCGGAATTATTGGTAACTTAAATCTATTTTAGAAATATAACAAATTGAACCAAAATTAGGAAGATGATCATGGTTCTAGCTCATTTGAGCATTTTATCGAACACTAGGTGTGCATAAGGTTTCAAGGTCCTTTTATGGAGGATTCTATCATCCCACAACCCAATCTTTACCATGCTTAGTTCAACAATCTTCCTACACCCCTTGATATCACATGCATGTAAAATAAAATACTCTCATACCCAAAAATTATCTTGATAATTACCCATTTTCAAATAATTTTGAAATTAGGGGTTAGCGTGTAGAATCTTACCTCTAGGATGAAGACCTAGTGAGTTTCTCTTCTTAATCTTCCAAATTTTGAGCAAGAATTGAAGAACAATTATTAAAGAACACCTTCTCACTCTAGGGCACTCTCTCTCACTCTTAAATGTCAGATTTTAGCTCAAAAATGGCCCAAAGCGTGTATTTAGCGAAGTAGGTTCGGGTTTTAAAAACCCAAAAATGGAGCTCCGGAACAAGGTATGCGGTCGCATATGTGATCGCATAATCAATATGCGGACCGCATATCGGTCGCATAATTGCTGTCCAGAACCGACAAAAATCTGTCTGTGTCTGCGTTCACTATGCGGCCCGCAGACCTGTTCTGCGGTTGCATAATGAACCACAGAACAGTTATGCGGTCGCATAGTTGACCGCAGAATTGCATCCAAACTGACCCTCTCCTGCCTCACTTCTGCGTCCATTATGCGGCCCGCAGAGTGATTATGCGGCCGCATAATGGACCGCAGAAGTGCATTTTGCTGCCAAATTTTTTTTTTACTTTCCAGTGCATTGTTCAACACAAAAGGTCATAGCCGCACAATCCTCAAACACGTAAGCCTAGTTTGGCATCATGAGACATTATTTTTCATTTGCAAATTGTTTTACGGGGCCTTACAAAATCTAAGTTAGTATTTGGGGATTTTTAGACTATGTTATTGGAGAGTGAAATTTAAGGATTTGAGGGTCGGGTTTGGTTGAAATTGGATGATTTTAGTATGGATAGACTCGTAATTGAATGGGGGTTCGAAAATTGTGAATTTTGTCGGTTTCCAAGGTGCGAGCTCGTGGGTTGAATTTTTGGGTTAATTGTTTTACTTGAGTTAAAGCTTAGCTTTATCTTTTGGAATCACGTCCTATGGCTTTCGTTGATAGTATTACATTATTTTGGCTAGATTCGAACCTTCCAGAGATTGATACGCACGGGAAGGGCTTGTTAGCACAATGATTTGGTTTGCTTGAGGTAAGTATCTTATCGAAACTTGGTTGAGGTACTAGTTGCCTGAATTATTTGTGATAGCTATGTGTAACGGGTGCACACATGTGTGGGGTTGATCCCATGTGCTAATACCGAGTTGTTTATCCATGCTCGGGGTAGTGTATAGGCTATGTCATGCCTTGAATTGATTGTTAAGTTTCAAACTGAGTTGTTTCTCCTATTTGTACCGTCTGTGAGATATTTGTACCACGTTGAGGTTTCATTGAAGTAACTTTTCATGTTGGAATTGATAAAATTGCTATTCCATGATAAAATTATTTGCTTTAGCTGTGATAGCACATATTGCACATGCCTACACTATAGCATGCTAGATATACCAGTCCAGGAGTATGAAATTAGTAATAATTGATCATATACATGTATTCCTATATACTTGTTTTCTCTGTGTTATGAGCTGGACTAGTAGCTTGTGACCACACTGTGTGGATTGTGATTGTTGGCACGTGAGTTTTCTGTGCGGCTGATATTATTGGCACGTGAGTTTTTCCTGAAGCACGTGAGTTATCCATGCGGATCTAGATATTGATATTATTAGTACGTGATTTGTCCATCCAACACGTGAGTTGTCCATGCGGGTTATGTTATTAACCCGTGAGTTGTCAGTGCAACACGTGAGTTATCCGTGCAGTATGTGGATACGGATCCATCCCCCTAGGGTCACCCTCTCATGTTTCTCTCTTGATGATGTACCCGCAGATATTGAGGAAAACTTATTAATGGTTTGGTACAGATATGGAAAGGTTGAGGAAATCTGGCCAGTGTTTATTTGGATTTCGCATTTCATCTTTACTTACAATTTACATGGTTAATTACCTGATTTAGCAGCATATCATCTCTATATGCTGAACATTGATTGAACAACATATTTGAGTAACTGTACACATATACACGTAGATGTTTCTTCCTGTGCTTTATGACCTGATTTCATTATTGTTCTATATTTGTTTAAACGATGAAACTGTACAGGTTATCGCTAGTATCATTTATAATTCGTGATTTTTTTACCTCATCGAGGTTAATTACGATACTTATTGAGTACATTGGATCGGTTGTACTCATACTAGACTCCGCACTTAATTGTCCAGATCAAGGTGTGAGGACCAGTTATCAGCAGTAGGCTTGCTTGTTGTACTATGTTCGAGAGGCGAGGTAGAGTTGCATCCTTGTTCGCAGTTTTGACTTGTCTTTTCCTTATGTACTGTTGTTACAGTTTAGAAAGTATTATAACTGTTCAATTTCAGACTTGTATTCCGTTATAGAGCTCATGACTCCGTATTTATCAGTTTTTGGGGGATTTACCTTGTATTGGTAGTACTTTATTACAATGAGGTTTCAGACTTATGTTATTTCTATAAAAAAAATTCTGGTTCTTTAACGTCATGCTTCAGCTTGCCTAGCTGATGTGTTAGGCGTCATCATGACGGGTTGGGATTTTGGGTCATGGCACTTGTAGACTAGGTTTTGGTTGTATGTAAAAGAATGGGTTATAATCTCCTTGGGTATAGTCATGAATGTGTATAAAATGTCAATCTTTTCCTTTGTTGAATAGTTGTGCATGTTTTAGATTTCCAATATCACTACTTAGAGGACTTGTTGGTCCAAACTTTAGAATTGAGGAAGGAGAAGAATGGACGTCGGTTCGCACGGGCTTTCGGACATCGTGTGTCGGTCGCACCTCCCAAGGATGGGGTGTGACACTAAAATTTGACAAAACTCATAAATTTCGATAACCCATTCGAATACGAGTCCAACTATGATAATTTCATCCAATTCCGACTCTGGATCAATGTTCAAAACTCAATTATTCACTTTAGAAAAATTTAGACAAAACCTCACAATTTCTCTTTCAGATTCACATATTAAATGCCAAAATCGAAGATGAAATCATGTAATATCATCAAATTCGATTAAAAATACTTACCCCAATCCATGTGATGGATATCCCCTCCAAAATTGCCCAAATCCAGGCTACCCAAGTAAACCCTTTATGATCGCGGACCAGCTTCGTGATCACGAAGCACAATTTTCACTGACCACAGAAATACTCTTCCCAATCGCGGCAAATACCTTACGAACACGATGCACTACGATGCCAAACCTAGGCGAATACGGAAACGACCTCGCGAATGTGATATTAACTCCACCACCCCCCAGCTCCTCCTATCACGACCGCGATGACTAAACCACAAGTGGCCCCAAAACACTCTTCACAATCGTGATACACCTACGCGATCACGATGACCAATAACCCAGCACCAAATATCACAAAAACTAGCAATGCCAATATGAGAAAAATGATCCGAAATCACCCCAGAACTCACCCGAACCTCTCGGGACCCCATTCGAACATAACAACAAGTTTCATAACATACTACAAACCTATTCAAGGCCTCAAATCACCCATAACAATATCAAAACCATGAATCGCACCTCAAATCAAGCTTAATGAACTATTTCAAATTTTCAATTTCGAAACTTATGCCGAATACGTCTAAACAACTCAGAATCAGCTCAAATTATTTACACAAGTTCTAAATGACATAATGAACCTATTCTAACTCCTGGAATAAAAATCCAAACCCTATAATATCGAAGTCAACTCCCGGTCAAACCTATCAATTTTCCAAACCTTCAAATTGTCAACTTTCGCCAAATAGAGCCGAAACCTTATAAAACACCCAAATGCAAATCCGGGAAAACGCCCAAATATAAAATCACCATCCAGACCAACCAGAACCATCAAATCTCTGATACATGGTCAAATACACAAAAGTCAAATGTGGTCAACTCTTCCAACTTAAAGCTTTCTATTTAAGAATCATTCTTTCAAATCAATTTCAAACAACTCAAAGACCAAAACCAACCATGAAAGAAATTCATAATACACCATACAAAGCCATTTATGACCTCACACTGCCGAACTAAATGCATATACTCGAAACGACCGATTGGATCGTTACACCTTTAAATGTCATAGTCATTAGAGTATGATTCACCATGAAACAACTTTTCTGGTGCTGACCAATTGCCCTGAGCATTATCCATAGTACTTGAGCTATTTGAGAACCAGCCTTGATGTCAAATTTCTACCTGTATAGGAAACAATAACATCATCAACATAATCAAGGAGAGTGATTTTTGGTCATTATCTTGGCATAGATAATTCTTTATGTCTTGTTTACTGTGAAGTAGATTGTGCATTCTTTAGAGAACCTTTGCCCTCAAGAAAAACAAGGAAGGGGATAATGGATCCCCTGTCTCACCGCCCTAGTAAAATGAAAGAAACCCTTCCTAGAGCCATTGATCATGATGTAATACCACACATTGACTATTGATCTTCATACCAAGTCTGTCCATTATTCTGCAAACCCAAATCTCCTCAGTGTTACCAGCAAGAAGTTTCAATTCGTTCTGTCATAAGCTTTGACATGTTGAGTTTAAGGACTACATTCCCTCATCTTCTCCTCCTTTTAATCCCATGTATAGCTAATAAAATTTTTTGGTTATCAACCTTCCATGAACAAACCCCCTTCGGTTTTAGAGATGAGCTTAGGAAGGATAGGGGCTAATCTGGAGCTTATAATCATAGGCATAATCTTACTAGAATAATTACTTAGACTGATTGTCCTGAATTCAGAAGAGCACGAAGGACTTTTCACCCTAGGAATTACTACTAAACATGTTCTAGTGTAAAACTTATAAAGTCTAGAGCCACTGAAGAATGCCTGTACCATATTAGTTAGGTCAAAATTTATAATTTCCATGTACCTTTAAAAGAATGCCGCTCCATATCCATCTGGTCTAGAAGCACTGTTGGGATCCATGTAAAAAATAGTTCTTTTAATTTTCTCTTCATCATGGATTGCTGTCAGAACATCATTATCTGCTTGAGTTACAATTTGATTAATGCATTGTGTAGGTGTTGAAGATGAAAAACTCCTTCTGTAGAAAAAAACTTCTCAAGGTAGTTAACTGCTTCCCCTGCTCCCAGTAATCCAATCTCCATTCTAATTCTTGATACTATATATAGTTAGTTTTCTCCTTTTCACCTTTCACCTTGATAATGTCATGAAAATATTTCCTGCTAGAATCTTCCTCTTCATGTCATTTATCAGAGAGATAGATAACCTGATCTTCTCACTATAAAATTTAATGATCACAATGCATAGAGAATTTGTCACCAATCGCCGATTTTGATCATGTGTGTTGACTTTCTTTTGTTGCAACATAAATATCTCTTCATATTATCTTATCACTTATCTTAATTTTCATATCGCCAAATAAAATTGTTTACCATGATACTTTTGACTATGGAGATTTCATGGACGGTTTAAGTGATGAATCAAAAAAAACTTGTATGAGAAGTACTATGACTACAAAATAGAATTTAAGACCTGACGCAAGTAGAACCGCAAAATCAAGCTCTACTTTCTTAACTTTATTATTATCTTTTTATTTCTTCTTTCTATGTTACCTTTTATATAGTCCAACTTCTATAAATGATAGGGTAGACATCTCATTAAAGTGATGATCATCTTCAAAATACGCTTCATACATATTTGTACCTTATTAAAATAAAATAAGTAAAATAAATTACATATATCTTATACAAATTTGATTGTTCATCTTCATAAGTTCAGATGATAATGATCCATATTGATAATTCGTAAAAGCTTATACTTAATTATTATTTCATGTATATATCATTATCTAAAGTTTTATTTAATAATATTAATATTATTTTAAAAAATATATATATATATATATATATATATATATATATATATATATATTATATAACTTAAGATGGGGAGAATGTGACGACCCGGCCAGTTGTTTTGATTTACATAGACTCGTTCCCCTATTTTGTAGCTTCTTTTATGTTCATTTATGGTTATGTGACTCGCAGGGGTGGTTGGTTTGGTTCCGGGGATGTTTCAAAGTGAATTTCGACACTTAGTCCCAATGATGGAAGCTTAAGTTGAAAGAATTGACCGGAGTTTGACTTTTGTGTAGACGACTCCGAAATGAGGTTTTGATAGTTCTGATAGCTTTGTATGGTAAATTTGGACTTAGGCGTATGTCCGGATATTGATTTGGAGGTTCGTACGTCGTTTTGGCTTGAATTGGCAGAAATTAAAAAGTTAAAGGTTTGAAAGTTTGAGAAGTTTAACTGAGAGATGACTTTGTTGATATCGGGCTCGGATTTTAGTTCTGGAAGTTGTAATAGGTCCGTTGTGTGGTTTATCACGTGTGCAAAATTTGAGGTCAACTAGAGTTTGTTTAATATGATTCGGCATTGGTTTTAGAAGTTGGAAATTCTTTAGTTTTATTAGGCTTGAATTGGGGTGCAATTCTTGATTTTGATATTGTTTGATATGATTTAAGTCTTCGATTAAGTTTGTATCATGTTTTAGAACTTGTTGGTATATTTGGTTGAGGTCCCGGGGGCCTTGGGTGAGTTTCGGAAGGTTAACAGATCGATATTTGGACTTACCGCATGGCTGAAGAGTTTTGGAGATGTTGGTATAATCGCACCTGCACTGGGCTTGGCCGCAGGTGCGACACTGCATGTGTGGCTGGAAGGACGCAGGAGCGGAATTTGGGTCTGGCTAAGGAACTTCGTAGGTGCGATCAGTGTTTCCACATAAGCGAAGGCGCTTTTGCGAAGGGAGTTCTGCATAGGCGAATTTTGGACTTGAGGGGCTAGGACCGCACGTGCGCATGCACAGAAGCATAAGGTTTACTGCAGAAGCGGACCCGCAGAAGCAACAGGTCGGTAGTTTAATGGATTGCACAGAAGCGAAGCTTTCCTCAAAAGTGGAAGTGTAGGTGCGCTGATTTGGTCCGCAGAAGCGGAATCACCGGCAGTGATTTAAAATTGAGGGTTTGAGTCTTTCTTTCATTTTGGGAACTTTGGAGTTTGGACTAGGGCAAATTTTGGAGAGGTTTTCACCTAGATTGAATACGTAAGTGGATTTTAATCACTTTTGTCCATAAATATTGAATACCCATTTTTTATTTCACCTATTTCTCATGAATCTAAGTTAGAATTTGGGGATTTTTGGGCTATATTATTGGAGAGTGAAATTTGAGGATTTAAGCGTTGATTTGTGGATGGAATTGGATGATTTTGGTATGGTTGGACTCGTAATTAAATGGGTATTTGGAATTTGTGAATGTTGTCGAGTTCTGAGGTGCGAGCTCGGGTGTTGACTTTTTGGGTTAGTTTTTTGACTTGAGTTATAGCTTAGCTTTATATATTGGAGTCACTTCCTTTGGCTTTTATTGATAGTATTACGTTATTTTGGCTAGATTCGAGCCTTCCGGAGGTTGATACACGCGGGAAGGGCTTGTTAGTGGAACGATTTGGTTTGCTTGAGGTAAGTATCTTATCGAAACTTGTTTGAGGAACTAGTTACCTGAATTATTTGTGAAAGCTATGTTGGGTGCGCACATGTGTGGGGTTGAGCCCATATGCTAACACCGGATTGTTTATCCATGCTCGGGGTAGTGTATAGGCTATGCCATGGCTTGAATTAATTGTTAAGTTTCAAACTGAGTTGTTTCTCCTATGTGTACCTTTTGTGAGTTATTTGTACCACGTTGAGGTTTCATTGAAGTTACTTTTCCTGCTGGAAATGATAAAACTGCTATTCCATGATGAAATTATTTCTTTTAGCTGTGATAACACACATTGCACATGCCTACACTATAGCATGCTAGATATACCAGCCCAGGATTATGAAATTGGTAATTATTGATCATGTCCATGTATTCTCGTATAATCACTTTCTCTGTGTTATGAGCTGGACTGGTATCCTGGGACCACGTCGGGCGGGTTATGATTGTTGGCACGTGAGTTTTCCGTATGGTTTATATTATTGGTACATGCGTTGTTCGTGCAATACGTGAGTTGTCCGTGCAGATCTATATATTAATATTATTAGCACGTGATTTGTCTGTGCGGGTATTATATTATTAACACGTGAGTTGTCACTGGAGCACGTGAGTTGTCCGTGCAGATAGTGGATACAGATCCATCCCCCTAGGGTCATCCTCTCATGTTTCTCTCTTGATGATGTACACGCAGATATTGAGGAAAACTGATTAGTGGTTTGGTACAGATATGGAAAGGTTGAGGAAATCTGGCCAATGTTTGTTTGGATTTTGCATTTCATCTTTACTTGCAATTTCCATGGTTAATTACCTGATTTAGCTGCATATCCTCTCTACATGCTAAACATTGATTGAACAGCGTATTTGAGTAATTGTACATACACACACACACACACACACACACACACATGTTTCTTCCTGTGCTTTATGACCTGATTTCATTATTGTTCTATATTTGTTTAATTGATGAAAATGTACAGGTTATCGCTAGTATCATTTATAATTTATTCTTCTTTTACCTCACTGAGGTTAATTATAATACTTACTGAGTACGTTGGGTCGGTTGTACTCATACTACACTCTACACTTAATTCTACATATCCAGGTCTGAGGACTAGTTATCAGCAGTAGGCTTTTTTGTTGTACTGAGTTTGAGAGGCGAGGTAGAGCTGCATCCTTGGTCGCAGTTTTGACTTGTTTTTTCCTTACATACTATTGTTACATTTCAGAAAGAGTTATTATTGTTCAGTTTCAGACTTGTATTCCGTTATAGAGCTCATGACTCCGTATTTATCAGTGTCTGGGGGATTTACCTTCTATTGGCTGTACTTTATTACATTGAGGTTTCAGACTTATATTATTTCTAAAATTATTTTTGTTCGAGTTCTTTATCGTTATGTTTCGGCTTGCCAGGCTGGTGTGTTAGGTGTCATCACGATGAGTTGGGATTTTGGGTCATGACACTTGTAGACTAGCTTTTGGTTGTATGTAAAAGAATGGGTTATAATCCCCTTGGGTATAGTCATGAATGTGTATAAAATGTCAATCTTTTCCTTTGTTGAATAGTTGTGCATGTTTTAGATTTCCAATGTCACTACTTAGAGGACTCGTTGGTCCAAACTTTAGAATTGAGGAAGGAGAAGAATGGACGTCGGTTCGCACGGGCCTTCGGACATCGTGTGTCGGTCGCACCTCCCAAGGATGGGGTGTGACACTAAAATTTGACAAAACTTATAAATTTTGATAACCCATTCGAATATGAGTCCAACCACACTAATTTCATCCAATTACGACTCTGTATCGATGTTCAAAACTCAATTATTCACTTTAGAAAAGTTTAGACAAAACTACCCAATATCTCTTTCAGATTCACTAATTAAATGCCAAAATCGAAGATGGAATCATGTAATATAATCAAATTCGAGTTAAAAATACTTACATCAATCCATGTGGTGGATATCCCCTCCAAAATCGCCCAGATCTGAGATCCCCAACTCAAAATATGATAAAACAACAAAAACCTTCAAAACAGAGTACTTTATAATACTACCCAAGTAAACCCTTCGCGATCGCGGGATTAGCTTCGCGATGACGAAGAACAAATTTCACTGCCCACAGAAATACTCTTCATGTTCACGGAAAATACCTTGCGAACATGATGCACTATGATGCCAAACCTATGCAAACGCCGCAACGACCTCGTGAACGCGATGTTAACTCCACCAGCCTCCAGTTTCTCAATGCGAATGCGGTACCGTTGTCACGAACGTATAGAACAACCCGTTCAAACTTTCGCGAACACATTTCTCCTGTCGTGACTGCGATGACTAAACCAACACTGGCCCAAAAATACTCTTCATAATCACAAGCCCAGCACCAGAAATCAGAGAAACTAATAATGTGAATATGAGGAAAATGATCTAAAATCACCCCGGAACTCACCCGAGCCTCCCGGGACCCCGTTCGAACATATCAACAAGTTTCATAACATAATACAGACTTATACAAGGCCGCAAATCACCCATAACAATATCAAAACCACGAATCGTACCTCAAATCAGGCTTAATGAGCTATTTCAAATTTCCAATTTCAAAACTTACGCCGAACATATCTAAACAACTCAGAATCGACTCAAATTTTGCACACAAGTTCTAAATGACATAATGAACCTATTCTAACTCCGAGAACCAAAATCTAATCCCGATAATATCGAAGTCAACTCCCGGTCAAACCTATCAACTTTTCAAACCTTGAAATTGCTAAATTTTGCCAAATAGAGCTGAAACCTTATAGAAACACCCAAATGCAAATATGGGCATACGCTCAAGTCCAAAATAATCATCCGGGCCTACCAGAACCATCAAAACTTTGATACCGGGTCAAATACACAAAAGTCAAACTTAGTCAACTCTTCCAACTTAAAGCTTTCTATTTAAGAATCATTCTTCCAAATCAATTCCAAACAACTCGAAGACCAAAACCGACCATGCATACAAAATACTTAATACACCATACAAAGCTATTTATGACCTCACACCGACGAAATAAAAGTAAATACTCGAAATGATCGGTCGGTTCGTTACACCTTTAAATGTCATTGTTATTAGAGTATGATTCACCATGAAATAACTTTTCTGTGCTGACCAATTGCCCTAAGCATTATTCAAAGCTCTTGAGCTGTTTGAGAACCATCCTTAATGTCAAATTTGTACTTGCAGAGGAAATAATGGCATCATCAACATCAGCAAGGAGAGTGATTTTTAGTCCTTGTCTTGGCATAGGTAATTCTTTATTTCTTGTTTATTATGAAGTAGATTGAGCATTCTTGAGAGAACATCTGACCCCAAGATAAATAAGGAAGGGGATAATGATGTAATACCACATATTAGCTATTGATCTTCATATCAAGTCTGACCATTATTCTGCAAACCCAAATCTCCTCAGTGTTACCAGCAAAAAATTTCAATTTGTTCTGTCATAAGCTTTGACATGTAGAGTTTAAGGATTACATTCCCTCATCTTATCTTCCTTTTAATCCCATGTATGAGCTTTTGAGCTAACAAAATTTTTTGATTATTAACCTTCCATGAACAAACCCCTTTGGTTTTAGGGATGAGCTTCGGAAGGATAGGGGCTAATCTGGAGCTCATAATCATAAACATGATCTTACTAGAATAATTACTTAGACTGATTGGCCTGAACTCAGAAAAATACGAAGGACTTTTCACCCTAGGAATTACAACTAAACATGTGCTAGTGTAAAACTTAGAAAGTCTAGAGCCACTGAAGAATGACTTTACCATATTAGTTGGGTCAAAATTTATAATTTCTAAGTAGCTTTAAAATAATTCTCCTCCATATCCATCTGGTCTAGGAGCACTGTTGGGATCCATGTAAAAATAGCTCTTTTAATTTTCTCTTCATCATGGATTTCTGTCAGAACATCATTATCTACTTTAGTTACAATATGATTAATGCACTGTGTAGGTGTTGAAGATGAAAAACTTCTTCTATAGAAAAAAGCTTCTCAAAGTAGTTAACTACTTCCCCTGCTCCCTGTAATCCAATCCCCATTTGTAATGACCAGATATGTCACTTTTAGTTTTAGCCTTATTTTTTGTGCTCTGAGACCTCAATTAGCTCCGTTTAGTATGTCTCAATGTGCGTGCATAGTTTATGTCTTATTCCAAAAAAGTTTTATGTGAAAAATCTAAGGAAATGTGAATTTTGTCTTTAAAATGACTAGAGTTGACTACGGTCAATATTTTATATAAACAGACCCGGATTAGTATTTTGACGGTCCCGTTGGGTTCGTATCATGATTTAGGTCTTGGGCGTATGCCCGGAATTTAATTAGGAAGTCTTTAACTTGTTTTGACTCATTTTGCCGAAAGCTAGCATTTTTGAAAGTTGAAGAATTTTAAAGTTTAATCGAAAGTTGACTTCGTAGCTAACGGGTTTGGATTTTGATGTTAAAACTTGAAATATTCTGTACTTCTATTTGAAACTTGTTTGCAAAATTTGGTCCAATTTGGAATTGATTTGACATGATTCGGACACTTAAACATGATTCTAGTGTTCTTGAGTTTTACTTTGAAAGTTCATTCGTTTTGAGGATTGATTCATAGATTTAGATGTTATTTTCGAGATTTTATTGCGCGAGCAAGTTTGTATGATGTTATTACACTTGTGTGCATATTTGTTTTGGAGCCTCGAGGGCTCTGGTGAGTTTCGGACGTGTAGCGGAGTGTTTGATAGAGTTAGGAGTCTGTTGTTTTTTTGCACAGGTCTCAGTTCTCGCATTAGCGAGTTAGGATTGCATTTGCGATAGCAAGATAAACTCTTTCAGGTTCGCATTTGCGAACAGCTTCTTCATATTTGCGATAAGGTGCTGGGGTAGGTTGGATCGTATTTGCGATCAAGTGGTCGCATTTGTTGTTGTCCCATGTTCGCATTTGTGAACAAAACCATCGTATTTGCGATGGCAGCAGAGATATGAGCCCTTCGCATTTGCGATGGATTTCTCGTATTTGGGGGGTTCTCATTTGTGAAACCCAGGTTGTATATGCGACATCTGCGCTTGGACAAACATCTGAGAAAATTGGATTTAGCTCATTTCTTACAAACTCTCAACCCTAAACACCCTGGAGGCGATTTTCTAAGAGAATTTTCTTCCCAAAAATATTTATAAGCAACCTTAATCTATTTCTTTTCAATTACTTTCCAAGTATTTTCAACAGTAAATCTAGGATTTTCATGGTAGAAATTAGGGATTTGGGTAGAATTGGAGGTTTTGTATAATTGAGATTTAGACCACAAATTGAGGTCGGATTTTGAAACTAATCACATAATCAGGCTCGGGGGTGAATGGATAATTGGGTTTTGGTTTGAATCTCGGGTTTTGACCAAACAAATTCGGGGTTGACTTTGGTTGACTTTTTGGAAAAAGAGTAAAGATCTTAACTTTATATATTGTAATTGATTTCCCTAGCATTGTTTGAGGTTATTAAGTCGATTTTGGTTTAGATTTCGTTGGTTCGGAGGCAAATTTTAGAGGAATGGCCCTTGTTGAGCTTTTATTTGCTTGCGGAACGAGGTAAGTGTTGAGTCTAACCTTGATTTGAGGAAATTATGAACCTTTGAACTATATGTTATGTGAATTACATGTGTAACGGCGTATATGCGAGGTGACGAATGTATATATAATGTCAAGATAATTGTTTCCATGCTTTAACGTATTTCGATAATTATCATATTCCATGTCTTAAATGTTACTTGCTTTAATTGCTTTCTATGACGTAATTTGTTACTTGTCATTTATTTACTCTTGTATTGAAATGTTTGTTTCTTCTGTGATTCCATGATTAATTGCTACTTGTCTTAAATGTCTTACTTGTACACTTTATCTTTTATATGTTTAGCTTGTCTTGTTGCTTTGTATTAATTTTAGCATTCCTTGATTTGGTACGGGGTTCCTTATTAATTTGCTTTTGTATCCTTTAATCGTTCAAATTCTTGTGAATTGAGTTGTTGGATTGATTACATTTATTGATTTTGTTTATGGATCTGGTTGCATGCTGCAACGGGTGGAATAAGGGAGGATTGATATTGATATGGTGGGATCGGGTTGCATGTCGCAACGGATTTATATGTAATTTTGATATGGCGGAATAATGGAGGATTATGATATTAATTTTAATTATATGGTGGGATTGGGTTGCGCGCCGCAACGGATTTTACATGTTATTCTTGATATTAATATGGTGAAACAAGGGAGGATTGTGTTTGTACGGTGGGATCGAGTTGCGCGCCACAACGGATTGTGTGTGTTGTACTCATTGTTGCTTTTTGTTAGTTTTAAGTATTTTTATTTGAGATTCTGAGGATTGATATTTTTGGATTCACTGATTCCGAAGATTGATCAGTTAACTATGTTGTCATTATTTCCTGTGTTCTTTCCTATTGTTATTAATATTATACTGCGTATAGGTTATTGTAAGTGACTCACCTTAGCCTTGTCACTACTTCGTCGAGGTTAGGCTCAGCACTTACAGAGTACATGGGGTCAGTTGTACTCATACTATACTCTGCACTTCTTGTGAAGATTTTGGAGTCGGTCCTAGCGTCGGTCAGTAGATTGCTTGACAGAGACTTGAGGTACAGCTGCATGGCGATCGCAGCCCTAAAGTCCCCTTCTACATTATTCTAGCTGTTTATGTCATCTCAGACAGATATACTTTCATTCAGACCATTATATGTATTACTCTAGTGGCTCATGTACTTGTGACACCAGTTCTGGGATTGTATCTAGACACCGCTGTTATTTTGGTTTACTCACTCTATTTTAATTTTATTCTAGTTTTATTAAGTTTCTTGGTATCATTTAATTGGATTTGTTAAAATGGCTAAAAACCATTTCTAACGTTGGCTTTCCTGGCAAGTGAAATGTTAGGCTTCATCATGGTCCCGAGGGTGGGAATTCTGGCTCGTGACAAGTTGGTATCAGAGCACTAAATTTCCTAGGTCTCATGAGTCACGAGCAAGCTTAGTAGAGTCCAGAGGATCAATACGGAGACGTCTGTACTTATCTTCCAGAGGCTATATAGGTTAGAAAAATTTTTCTGAACCATTCTATTCTTCTTCTCTCGCAGCTGGTGAGAACATGCACAGTATCTACAACCGGATAGGAGTCGGAGCCCCCTGTGGCAGCTACTACCAGGGGCAGTGGTCGAGGTCGAGCCAGAGGTAGAGCTCAGCCTAGAGCTCGAGTCGCAACACCCATAGTGGAGCCTCAGATTGATCACGAGGAGGAGGTTCCAGCTCAGACTGTACCCGTCGGACTAGCTCAGGTCCCAGAGAGGTTCATAACTACTCCAATGCTTCAGGATGCTCTAGTCCGTTTGGTGGGCCTTATGGAGAGTGTGGCCCAGTTCGGTACATTTTCGGTGGCACCAACCGTCTCTCGGGCTGGGGGAGGAGAACAGACTCCCGCTA
Source organism: Nicotiana tabacum (assembly GCF_000715075.1). NCBI lineage: Eukaryota > Viridiplantae > Streptophyta > Magnoliopsida > Solanales > Solanaceae > Nicotiana > Nicotiana tabacum. The sequence continues at coordinate 48,008,054 of NC_134088.1, forward strand.
AGCACACACTGGAGCAGGAGACTTCCCAGTATCAGACTCCAGCAGCCCCGCCAATTGAGGTGGTTCAGCCGGTTGTTACGGCACAGGTCGGTAATAGGCCCGCTATGTTTCTAAGGATTTTTTGAGGTTGGATAAGTTTACCAAGCTCTTTCCTGTTCATTTCAGTGGTTCACCTTCTGAGGACCCATAAGATTATCTAGACCGCTTCTACGAGGTGCTGCAGAACATGGGTATAGTTGAGACCAATATGGTCGATTTTGCAGTTTTTCAGATGACTCATTCTGCCAGGAGATGTTGGAGAGATTATATGTTGACTAGACCATCTGGTTCGCCTACGCTTACCTGGGATGAGTTTACACAACTATTTCTAGAGAAGTTCATCCATGTCACTCTGAGAGAGGATTACCGCAAGTAGTTTGAGCGTCTTCTACAGGGTAGCATGACTGTTACCCAGTAGGAGACTCGATTTGTGGACTTAGTTCTCCATGCCATTATCTTGCTCCCTACTTAGAGGGAGAGAGTGATGAGATTCATTGATGAGCTCACTTTCACTATCAGGCTATAGATAGCCAAGGAGACTAGGGATGATATTACATTTCACAGGGCTATATATATTGCTAGACGGATCGAGATGGTCCGTTCTTAGCAGAGGGGGGTAGTGTCTGATAAGAGGCCTCATTATTTCGGTAGTTTTAGTGGTACCTCATCTGGAGGCAGAGGTACTTTTGGTAGAGGCCATCTTCCTAGGCCATTTCAGTACCACTTCAGGCATCTCACAGTGCTTCAGGGAGTCTTGGTCCTTATGTACCTCATTCTGATTAGCCAGCCTATAGTGCACCATCATCTTCTATCAGTGCGCCTCCGATTTAAAGCTATCACCATGGTTATCTGGCCCGTTCGGGTCAGCTTTAGCTTCAGCAGCCACAGCAGCAGGATGGGTGTTTTGAGTGTGGAGGCACTGGTAACATCGGGAGGTTCTGTCCGAGATTATTGGGCCGCATTCCACAGCAGAGTTGTTGTGCCATAGTCCCCACACTGGTTGCTTCACCGCCTGCTCAGCCAGCTAGAGGCGAGGGTCAGGCCACCAGAGGTGGAGGTCAAGCCGTTAGAGGTTGAGGTCAGGCCATTAGAGGTGGAGGTTAGGCCGTTAGAGGTAGAGGTCAGCCAGCTAGAGACCATCCCAGAGACATAGGTTAGGGTAGTAGGGTCCAGCCCTGATTTTATGCCTTCCCAGCTAGACCTAAGGCCATGTCATTTGACGTCATTATCACAGATATTGCTCCAGTTTTCCATAGAGATGCTTCAGTTCTATTTGATCCGAGCTCTACTTATTCCTACATATCATCTTATTTTGCTTCATATCTAGTTATGCCTCGTGATTCTTTGAGTTCTCCTGTGTATGTGTCCACGCCTGTGGGAGATTCTATTATTGTAGATCATGTCTATCGCTGAAGTGTGATTACCATTTGGAGCCTTGAGACTAGCATAGATCTCATACTTCTTGATATGGTAGACTTTGATGTTATCTTGGGTATGGATTGGTTGTCACCTTATCATGCTATATTAGACTGTCACACCAAGACGGTGACCTTAGCCATGCCGGAGTTGCCTCGATTAGAGTAGAGAGGGACTTCTGGCCATTATACCAACAGAGTTGTTTCTTACGTGAAGGCTCGACGTATGGTCTAGTAGGGATGTCTATCTTATTTGTCCTATGTTCGTGATTTGAGTGCGGAGGTTCCTTCCATGGATTCAGTACCAGTTATGTGTGAGTTTCCAGAGATATTTCTTGCAGATCTATCGGGGATGCCACCCGATAGGGATATTAACTTCTGTATTAATTTGGCTCCGGGCAATCAGCCTATTTCCATTCCACCATACCGTATGGCCCCACCAGAGTTAAAGGAAATGAAGGAGCAGTTGCAAGATTTGCTTGATAAGGGATTCATTACACCTAGTGTTTTGCCCTGGGGTGCATCCATGATGTTCGTCAAGAAGAAATGTGGGTCGATGAGGATGTGTATAGACTATCGGCAGTTGAACAAAATAACTATTAAGAACAAGTATCTGTTGCCTGGGATTGATGACTTATTTGATCAGCTTCACGGTGCCCAAGTGTTTTTGAAGATTGATTTGAGGTCTTGTTACCATCAGTTGAAGATTAGGGTATCAGATGTCCTAAGATGGTTTTCGGACTCGGTATGGGCATTATGAGTTCCTAGTGATGTCATTTGTGTTGACAAATGCCCTAGTAACATTTATGGATTTGATGTATTATGTATTTAAGCCCTATTTGGATTCTTTTGTGATCGTATTCATTGATGATATCTTGATCTACTTCCGTAGTCGAGAGGAGCATGAGCAGCATCTTTGGGTCGTACATCAGACTCTGAGGGATAGTCAGCTATACGCCAAGTTTTCAAAGTATAAGTTTTGGTTAGACTCAATCGCCTTTTTAAGGCATGTTGTATCGGCAGAGGGCATAAAAATGGATCCTAAGAAGATTAAGGTAGTTCAGAACTGTCCTAGACCTACTTCAACTACAGAGATCCAGAGTTTCCTGGGTTTGGTGGGTTATTATCTCCGGTTCATGGAGGGGTTTTCATCTATAGCAGCCCCATTGACTAGATTGACCCAGAAAGGTGCCCCATTTAGATGGTCGGATGAGTGTGAGTTGAGCTTTCAGAAGCTCAAGACTACTTTGACTATGGCGTCAGTGTTGGTCTTGCCCACAGGTTCCGGATCCCGCACGGTGTATTGTGATGCGTCTCGTATTGGGCTCGGTGCAGTATTAATGCAGGATGGCAGGGTGATTGCATACGCATCGCGGCAGTTGAAGGTTCATGAGAAGAATTACCCTGTTCGTAACTTAGAGTTGGCATCCACTGTTCATGCGCTGAAGATTTGGAGGCACTATCTTTATGGCGTGTCGTGTGAGGTATTCACGGATCATCAGAGTCTACAGTATTTGTTCAAGCAAAAGGATCTCAACTTGAGGCAGAGGAGGTGGTTGGAGCTGTTAAAAGACTATGATATCACCATTTTGTATCATCTCGGGAAGGCCAAAATGGTGGCCGATGCCTTGAGTAGAAAAGTTGTAAGTATGGGTAGCCTTGCGTATATCCCAGTTGGTAAGAGGCCGCTTGCATCAGATGTTTAGGCTTTGGCTAATCAGCTCATGAGGTTAGATGTTTCGGAGCCTAGTCGTGTTCTAGCTTGCACAGTCTCTCGATCTACCTTGTGTGAGCGCATCAGAGAGAGTCAGTATGATGACCCCCATTTGCTTGTCCTTAAGGACACGGTGCGGCACGGTAGTGCCAATCAGGTTATTTCTAGAGATGATGGTGCTTTGCGAATGCAGGGTCGTATCTGTGTGCCCAATGTGGATGGGCTTCGTGAGTTTATTCTTTAGGAGGCCCACAGTTCCCGGTATTCTATTCATCCGGGTGATGCCAAGATGTATCAGGACTTGCGGCAGCATTATTTTTGGAGGGGGATGAAGAAGGATATAGTTGCATATGTAGCTCGGTGTATGAATTGTCAGCAAGTAAAGTACGAGCATCAGAGGCTTGGTGGTTTGCTTTAGAGGCTAGAGATTCCTGAGTGGAAATAGGAGCGTATTACTATGGATTTTGCTATTGGACTCCTACGGACTTAGAATAAGTTCGACGCGATATAGGTCATTATGGTCAGTTTGATCAAGTCGGCACATTTCATTCTAACGGTAGTTACCTATTCTTCATAGAGGTTAGCTGAGATCTACATCCGTGAGATCATCCATCTTCACGATGTGCCTGCGTCTATCAATTCTAATCGAGGTACGCAGTTCATGTCGCACTTCCAGAGGACCGTACCGCATGAGTTAGGCACATGGGCTGAGTTAAGTACATCATTTCACCCCCGGACGGACGGACGGACAGTCTGAGCGCACTATTCAGATATTGGAGGATATGCTTCGCGCTTGCGTTATAGATTTCAAGGGTTCTTGGGATCAATTTTTTCTGCTTGCGAATTTTGCCTACAACAACAGCTACCAGTCGAGCATTCAGATGGCTCCCTATAAGGCATTATACATAAGGTCGTGCTGGTCTCCAGTTGGATGGTTCGAGCCGGGAGAGGCTTGGTTGTTGGGTACAGATTTGGTTCAGGATGCCTTGGACAAGGTCAAGATTATCCAGGATCGACTTCGCACGGCTCAGTCTAAGAAGAAGAGTTATGCCGACCGTAGAGTTCGTGATGTTGCATTCATGGTCGGAGAGAGGGTATTGCTATGGGTTTCACCCATGAAGGGGGTGATGAGGTTCGGAAAGAAGGGCAAGTTGAGCCCTAGGTATATCAAACCCTTTGAGATTCTTGAGAGAGTGGGTGATGTGGCCTACAGGCTGGCATTGCCATATAGTTTATCAGCAGTCCATACGGTATTCCATGTGTCCATGCTCCGGAAGTATCACGGCGATCTGTCCCATGTGTTATATTTCAGCTCAGTCCAATTAGACAAGGATTTTACTTATGAGGAGGACCCGATGGCCATTCTAGCCCGGCAGGCCCGGCAGTTGAGGTCTAAGAGTTATCCTTCTGTTCGAATGCAGTGGAGAGGTTAGCCGATCGGGTTTTGGTTCGAATCTCGGGTTTTGACCAAACAAATCTGGGGTTAACTTTGGTTGACTTTTTGGAAAAAGAGTAAAGATCTTAACTTTATATATTGTAATTGATTTCCCTAGCATTGTTTGAGGTTATTAAGTCGATTTTGGTTAGATTTCATTGGTTCGGAGGCGAAATTTAGAGGAATGGCCCCTGTTGAGCTTTTATTTGCTTGCGGAATGAGGTAAATACTAGGTCTAACCTTGATTTGAGAGAATTAGGAACCTTTGAACTATATGTTATGTGAATTACATGTGTAACGGCGTATATGCGAGGTGACGAGTGTATATATAATGTCAAGATAATTATTTCCATGCTTTAACGTATTTCGATAATTATCATATTCCATGTCTTAAATGTTACTTGCTTTAATTGCTTTCTATGACGTAATTTGTTACTTGTCATTTATTTACTCTTGTATTGAAATGTTTGTTTCTTCCATGATTCCATGATTAATTGCTACTTGCCTTAAATGTCTTACTTGTACACTTTATCTTTTATATGTTTAGCTTGTCTTGTTGCTTTGTATTAATTTTAGCATTCCTTGATTTGGTACGGGGTTCCTTATTAATTTGCTTTTGTATCCTTTAATCGTTCAAATTCTTGTGAATTGAGTTGTTGGATTGATTACATTTATTGATTTTGTTTATGGATCTGGTTGCACGCCGCAACGGGTGGAATAAGGGAGGATTGATATTGATATGGTGGGATCGGGTTGCACGTTGCAACGGATTTATATGTAATTTTGATATGGCGGAATAATGGAGGATTATGATATTAATTTTAATTATATGGTGGGATTGGGTTGCGCGCCGCAACGGATTTTACATGTTATTCTTGATATTAATATGGTGAAACAAGGGAGGATTGTGTTTGTACGGTGGGATCGAGTTGCGCGCCACAACGGATTGTGTGTGTTGTACTCATTGTTGCTTTTTGTTAGTTTTAAGTATTTTCATTTGAGATTCTGAGGATTGATATTTTTGGATTCACTGATTCCGAAGATTGATCAGTTAACTATGTTGTCATTATTTCCTGTGTTCTTTCCTATTGTTATTAATATTATACTGCGTATAGGTTATTGTAAGTGACTCACCTTAGCCTTGTCACTACTTCGTCGAGGTTAGGCTCAGCACTTACAGAGTACATGGGGTCAGTTGTACTCATACTATACTCTGCACTTCTTGTGAAGATTTTGGAGTCGGTCCTAGCGTCGGTCAGTAGATTGCTTGACAGAGACTTGAGGTACAGCTGCATGGCGATCACAGCCCTGAAGTCCCCTTCTACATTATTCTAGCTGTTTATGTCATCTCAGACAGATATACTTTCATTCAGACCATTATATGTATTACTCTAGTGGCTCATGTACTTGTGACACCAGTTCTGGGATTGTATCTAGACACCACTGTTATTTTGGTTTACTCACTCTATTTCAATTTTATTCTAGTTTTATTAAGTTTCTTGGTATCATTTAATTGGATTTGTTAAAATGGCTAAAAACCATTTCTAACGTTGGCTTTCCTAGCAAGTGAAATGTTAGGCTTCATCATGGTCCCGAGGGTGGGAATTCTGGCTCGTGACAAGTTGGTATCAGAGCACTAAATTTCCTAGGTCTCATGAGTCACGAGCAAGCTTAGTAGAGTCTAGAGGATCAATACGGAGACGTCTGTACTTATCTTCTAGAGGCTATATAGGTTAGGAAAATTTTTCACTTCCTTCTATTCTTGTTCTCTCGCAGATGGCGAGAACACGCAGAACATCTACAGCCAGATAGGAGTCAGAGCCCCCTGTGGCAGCTACTACCAGGGTCGAAGGCCGAGGCCGAGCCAGAGGTAGAGCTCAGCCTAGAGCTCGAGTCGCAACACCCATAGTGGAGCCTCAGATTGATCACGAGGAGGAGGTTCCAGCTCAGACTGTACCCGTCGGACTAGCTCAGGTCCCAGAGAGGTTCATAGCTACTCCAGTGCTTCAGGATGCTCTAGTCCGTTTGGTGGGTCTTATGGAGAGTGTGGCCCAGTTCGGTACATTTCCGGTGGCACCAGCCGTCTCTCAGGCTGGGGGAAGAGAACAGACTCCCGCTAATCACACACCGGAGCAGGAGACTTCCCAGTATCAGACTCCAGCAGCCCTGCCAATTGAGGTGGTTCAGCCGGTTGTTGCGGCACAGGTCGGTGATGTTTGGCATATTTCGATATGTGTTGATGTTACTTTACCCATGTTTTAACCACTTCTTGATGTTATTTAATCTTTAAAATTCCCAACATGGTTTAATTATTGGTTTTATGACTAATTAAGTTATGTGAGACGATTTAAGGTGTTTGGAGTGCAAAATATGAAGAAAAGGTGGTCTAGCCAGAGGAAGAAGGGTTGGATGCATCGCATCCAACCTAGAAAAACTACATCTTTCGCGCACCCTTAGCAGTGAAGTCAGCCCATAGCATCCGCCATAGCATCCGCACCTGGGCAAAGCTGAGATGGAGGAACTAGGGGTGGATGCGTCGCGTCCACCCTCACATGCAAAGTTAAGAAATGGAGGAACAAAGGGTGGATGCGAAGCATCCACCCTAGCATGCGAAGCTGAGAAGTGGAGGACGAGGTGGATGCGACGCATCCACCCTAGCATCAATCCCTGAAGCTGATTTGGATTAGAAATAGGAGAACTTTGGCCCACGACTTTGGTACGCAATATATAAGCCAAAAACGCCTCTTTTAGGTCATCTAACATATTGGGAAGGGGGAAAAAAGCCACGACAAAGCTGTGGAGGCCGGAATTCATCTAGTTTCATCTTTCTCCCACCAAACTTAGTAATCTTTATGTTTCTTTGTATGATTTGTTGTTTGGCTACCATGTCTATATGGAGCTAAACTTCACGTTCTAGGGTTGTGGTTCTTTCATGACTATTGTTATTCGGATATTGATTTTGACTTCTTGATTTATCATATTAGTTTATTTATTCAATCTTGCACTTAATTATTTAATTGCTTGATCACCAATTGAATATTATCTACGAATCTAGAATTGAACTCGAAAGTGGGAATTCTATATTGCATATAGGATTGAGTAGGGCAAGTTCTTGAACTCGGGCATCGGGGAACGGATTCGTAGTTAGGATAGACATATACCTAATTGCCTTGCTTGGTTGATTTACAGGAATTATAAATGCGTTCTTGTTGATTCTAACTCCATAGACATATAGGCGTTAGGTTAGCTTGAATAGGCGAGTAAGAACTCGACAGATTCTTATGAGCATTAACCCTGTCAACCAATAAGCTAGATAAATTAGTCGGTCAATTCAATTGAAGAATACAATAGGATTATTAGATAGCCCATAACCCTAGATCGTTTTCCTTACATTGATATCATAAAAATCTGCTCTTTCTCTGTTCAAAGTTCATTATTTATATTTTCTTATTTAATTAGTTTAGAATAAAATATTTTTAGGTTTAATTCTTGTTTAGATAATTAGGATAGTCTAATTTAGTTAATAGTTAATCATAAGTCCTCGTGGGTTCGACATCCGACTTTTAGTCACTTTATTACTTGACGACCGCGTATACTTGCGTGAGTGTGTTAGGTCCCAACAAAGTTTTTGGCGCCGTTGCCGGGGACTCAGAAAATAGCTATTTTTCTAGATTAGACATTTTTTTATCTATTCATGTTTTTTATTTTATTTTAGTTTAGTTAGTATTTTTTATTTATTTTAGCATGGCATCTTGGAATGAAAATTATTCGAATGATGGTTATTCTTATTTTGATGATCCTTGTCCATATTGTGGAGGACCCCACTGGTGGAAAAATTGTCAGAATGTTCCCAGGAGCGAGTTGTGCGCACAATCTCAATCCTTTGAGTGGAATATTTGTAATATGTGTGGTGGTCAAGATGGCCATTGGGATGGTTGTCCTAATTTTGTTCATCCTTCTCTGAGCCCTTATTATGATCTTTCTAATGATATTTCTGAGTTTGATAGGGGCAATGAAGTGCAGGATATGGAGCCTGATGCATATATTAGGGATATTCTGAGGCAAGTAGCAGAGCAACAGGATGAACTCAAAAAAGATATGACAAGAATGAGGGCAGCAATCACAAGAATGAAGGCCAATATGGAAGAATTGAATGAAGAGAGCGAGTACCAGCAAGAGAAAATTTTTGAAAAAGAGGAGATTTTGAGCCAAACTTGGCTGGCAGAACAGGCTGAAAAGTTAGAAATATATGAAGCTCAACATGAGGAACTTACTGATGGGATGAGACACTTTATAGAGGGAAGATCTAAACTGGGACAAGGGATCTATAAATTTGTCACTACTATTCACGACTTGCAAGATAAATTAAATGCAAAGGTTGTTGCGTCTATCGCCCAACAAAATAGTAATGAGTTGTCAGAAGCTGAAAAGGAGCTTATACGCCAAATTGAGGAGCTAAAAGTGGAGAGCCAATCATTCGAGCATATTTCTGTTGATGATGCCCATGTTGAGAAAAGTACACTAGAGCCATGCGAGGTAGCAGATAATGTTATATTTGAAGACTCTAATGTGTGCACATATGAGGATATAAATAGTAATACAATTCTAAAGTTGGGGCGTGTTGGTCCTCATTCTAAACATTTTTCGACATTGTATTTGGATGATGACATGGAAATCGAGTCATCTAAGCCTTTGGAGGAGTCAATGGAAGAGGAACATGATGCCTATATTTTTGAATTTGTCATGCCAAAAAGCAAAAAATACATTCCTCATCTAAAGGCCGAGAAGTGTAGAGTGAAAAATTTATTACTTGGCCTGGTTATCTTTGTAGCCCCACCACTGGAGCATAGCCGCAAACTGGATGCCATGTTAGGGGCTCAATTCATAAGTTCGAGGTGGAGGCAAAAAGTGGTTCACGTCGTGCCGCTACGTTAAATCAGGCGCTTGTTGGGAGGCAACCCAGCGTTACTGCTTTCTTTTATTTTTGTTTACTTTTTATTTTATTTTATTTTTATTATTTTGTAGTATTTATTTTTGTTTTGTAGGATTATGAGCATAGGAAGCAAAGCCATTAGAAGAGTGCAAAAGCGAGCTAGATGGTGAGGACTAAGTGTGGGGTGCCCACACAAAGGACGATGCCTGGGGGAAGTCTGAGTACCTCGTGAGCCGCTATTGCTTCGGCCTTTGGCCTACCAGGGAGTCTCGTTTACCCTCTTATTATTTATAATGTGCATTGAGGACATTGCAAAATTTTAAGTGTGGGGTGAGGAGATCGTTTGGATGAGTTTCTGTGCTATTTTAGCTTAGTTGTAGTACTCATTCTTAAGTGTAGTAGCTTTTGTGAAAGAAAAAAGAAAAAAAAAGAAATTTTTTAAAAAAAAAGAAAAAATAGAAAAATTGGACTTTTCCCGACGATTGATCTCCTAGACAGTTTTCTTGAGGGATTAAAGTCTAAACAAAAATTCAAAATGTGTCTTTTAGCTTTCTTTAGGTAGTAATAATCCCCTGTGATTTTTCTTTGTGCCTCGGTTCTTTTCCATGGGATGTAGTTTGAACCGGGTAGTTTTTTTCTTTCCGAGTAGATTAGGAATTTAGGGAATAAAAGGAGCAAGAATGATGAACCTAGGCGCCCTTGACTTGTTTGATAGTAACATATTTATACTTTCGCATGTGTAGTATCTTCTGTATGATTTGAATTTATTGATGATGCCTTGTTAAATTGGATAGCATGTTTTGTGGCGCCTATGTCTCGTTTACATGACTTATGTTCACCTTGTGTTTAATACTTAATATCTCGTGGCTCCGTGAATACTTGCATTACTTGAGAGTCGGAATGTGATCATCCTTAGTGAGTCATGTGCCATGTGTGGTGAGGTTTTTTGTGTTGTCCATGTATTGTACTTGTGTCTAGAACTTGCCCGGTATGTGAGTTGAAGCGAAATTTTAGGTGATGTTCGGTTTGAAAAATGATTTTAGGATTTCTTTGATCTTTTTGAGCTTATTGCTTATCACAAATAAAATCTATCCCTAGTTAACCCTTTTGAGCCTGTAGACCTTTTATTTGGTACCCACATTACAAGCCTATACCCTTTTTATTCTTAATTGACATTGTTTTGATCCTTTTACCTCTTAAAGCACTTTAATTGTTAGATGAGCGCTAAAAGAAGTAAGAAGGGACTAAGTGTGGGGTGACTTTTGAGTGGAACCAATGAAAGAAAAAAAGGGTGCACTTATTTTGTAAAATAATACGCCACTAGCGAAAAATTGAAAAAAAAGAAAAAAAAAGAAAAGAAAAATATAGATGAATAAATTGTTGTCTTGTTCTTGCTAGTGGGTATGAATTAAAGTAGTGCTTAAAGAAAGAGGAAATATTGTTTGGAGTGATATTATTGGTGAAATTGAAAGGGTGTTGAAGAATTCGCGCTTAAGTTATTTGATGATGTGTTAAAGTGCTTAGGAGGGTGAGTCACTATTCCTTAAATATATCCTACCCGTCCCTTAGCCCACATTACAACCATGAAAAAGTCCTAATTGATTTTAGATCGAGCGAGCTTACATTAGTAAAGATTTACATTAAGGGCAAGCCTATGGTACCAATTACATGCATGTGACTTCTTTTGTGAGAGTGAGCAATTTTCTTTGTGAGCATGAGATTCGAATGTGTGGATTGATTTTACTCTCTCTGCTTTTGTTGTGAGGGCACATGGTTTCACGAGGGATAGGTAACGTTATTAGACTTCTCTATGATGTTGGTTGTTCAAGCCATGAGTGCATTGTGACATTGAGTCGGTTTTTGAGGTTAGGATTGTTGTGAGCATGTTGTCTTTGTTCGAATATGTTTAAAGAAGGGCATAAGAAAAGGGAAGTGTGTTGATGCATAGTCTAGAGCCTAATTGTAGCAAATAACCATGGTCATAGATGTAGTGTGCTTTGAATGATAAGAGCTTAATTTTATTTTGTCTACTATAGGATGGTTTGTTCGAGGACGAACAAAGGTTTAAGTGTGGGGTAGTGATGTTTGGCATATTTCGATATGTGTTGATGTTACTTTACCCATGTTTTAACCACTTCTTGATGTTATTTGATCTTTAAAATTCCCAACATGGTTTAATTATTGGTTTTATGACTAATTAAGTTATGTGTGACGATTTAAGGTGTTTGGAGTGCAAAATATGAAGAAAAGGTGGTCTAGCCAGAGGAAGAAGGGTTGGATGCGTCGCATCCAACCTAGAAAAACTACATCTTTCGCGCACCCTTAGCAGTGAAGTCAGCCCATAGCATCCGCCATAGCATCCGCACCTGGGCAAAGCTGAGATGGAGGAACTAGGGGTGGATGCGTCGCGTCCACCCTCACATGCAAAGTTAAGAAATGGAGGAACAAAGGGTGGATGCGAAGCATCCACCCTAGCATGCGAAGCTGAGAAGTGGAGGACGAGGTGGATGCGACGCATCCACCCTAGCATCAATCCCTGAAGCTGATTTGGATTAGAAATAGGAGAACTTTGGCCCACGACTTTGGTACGCAATATATAAGCCAAAAACGCCTCTTTTAGGTCATCTAACATATTGGGAAGGGGGAAAAAAGCCACGACAAAGCTGTGGAGGCCGGAATTCATCTAGTTTCATCTTTCTCCCACCAAACTTAGTAATCTTTATGTTTCTTTGTATGATTTGTTGTTTGGCTACCATGTCTATATGGAGCTAAACTTCACGTTCTAGGGTTGTGGTTCTTTCATGACTATTGTTATTCGGATATTGATTTTGACTTCTTGATTTATCATATTAGTTTATTTATTCAATCTTGCACTTAATTATTTAATTGCTTGATCACCAATTGAATATTATCTACGAATCTAGAATTGAACTCGAAAGTGGGAATTCTATATTGCATATAGGATTGAATAGGGCAAGTTCTTGAACTCGGGCATCGGGGAACGGATTCGTAGTTAGGATAGACATATACCTAATTGCCTTGCTTGGTTGATTTACAGGAATTATAAATGTGTTCTTGTTGATTCTAACTCCATAGACATATAGGCGTTAGGTTAGCTTGAATAGGCGAGTAAGAACTCGACAGATTCTTATGAGCATTAACCCTGTCAACCAATAAGCTAGATAAATTAGTCGGTCAATTCAATTGAAGAATACAATAGGATTATTAGATAGCCCATAACCCTAGATCGTTTTTCTTACATTGATATCATAAAAATCTGCTCTTTCTCTGTTCAAAGTTCATTATTTATATTTTCTTATTTAATTAGTTTAGAATAAAATATTTTTAGGTTTAATTCTTGTTTAGATAATTAGGATAGTCTAATTTAGTTAATAGTTAATCATAAGTCCTCGTGGGTTCGACATCCGACTTTTAGTCACTTTATTACTTGACGACCGCGTATACTTGCGTGAGTGTGTTAGGTCCCAACAAAGTTTTTGGCGCCGTTGCCGGGGACTCAGAAAATAGCTATTTTTCTAGATTAGACATTTTTTTATCTATTCATGTTTTTTATTTTATTTTAGTTTAGTTAGTATTTTTTATTTATTTTAGCATGGCATCTTGGAATGAAAATTATTCGAATGATGGTTATTCTTATTTTGATGATCCTTGTCCATATTGTGGAGGACCCCACTGGTGGAAAAATTGTCAGAATGTTCCCAGGAGCGAGTTGTGCGCACAATCTCAATCCTTTGAGTGGAATATTTGTAATATGTGTGGTGGTCAAGATGGCCATTGGGATGGTTGTCCTAATTTTGTTCATCCTTCTCTGAGCCCTTATTATGATCTTTCTAATGATATTTCTGAGTTTGATAGGGGCAATGAAGTGCAGGATATGGAGCCTGATGCATATATTAGGGATATTCTGAGGCAAGTAGCAGAGCAACAGGATGAACTCAAAAAAGATATGACAAGAATGAGGGCAGCAATCACAAGAATGAAGGCCAATATGGAAGAATTGAATGAAGAGAGCGAGTACCAGCAAGAGAAAATTTTTGAAAAAGAGGAGATTTTGAGCCAAACTTGGCTGGCAGAACAGGCTGAAAAGTTAGAAATATATGAAGCTCAACATGAGGAACTTACTGATGGGATGAGACACTTTATAGAGGGAAGATCTAAACTGGGACAAGGGATCTATAAATTTGTCACTACTATTCACGACTTGCAAGATAAATTAAATGCAAAGGTTGTTGCGTCTATCGCCCAACAAAATAGTAATGAGTTGTCAGAAGCTGAAAAGGAGCTTATACGCCAAATTGAGGAGCTAAAAGTGGAGAGCCAATCATTCGAGCATATTTCTGTTGATGATGCCCATGTTGAGAAAAGTACACTAGAGCCATGCGAGGTAGCAGATAATGTTATATTTGAAGACTCTAATGTGTGCACATATGAGGATATAAATAGTAATACAATTCTAAAGTTGGGGCGTGTTGGTCCTCATTCTAAACATTTTTCGACATTGTATTTGGATGATGACATGGAAATCGAGTCATCTAAGCCTTTGGAGGAGTCAATGGAAGAGGAACATGATGCCTATATTTTTGAATTTGTCATGCCAAAAAGCAAAAAATACATTCCTCATCTAAAGGCCGAGAAGTGTAGAGTGAAAAATTTATTACTTGGCCTGGTTATCTTTGTAGCCCCACCACTGGAGCATAGCCGCAAACTGGATGCCATGTTAGGGGCTCAATTCATAAGTTCGAGGTGGAGGCAAAAAGTGGTTCACGTCGTGCCGCTACGTTAAATCAGGTGCTTGTTGGGAGGCAACCCAGCGTTACTGCTTTCTTTTATTTTTGTTTACTTTTTATTTTATTTTATTTTTATTATTTTGTAGTATTTATTTTTGTTTTGTAGGATTATGAGCATAGGAAGCAAAGCCATTAGAAGAGTGCAAAAGCGAGCTAGATGGTGAGGACTAAGTGTGGGGTGCCCACACAAAGGACGATGCCTGGGGAAGTCTGAGTACCTCGTGAGCCGCTATTGCTTCGGCCTTTGGCCTACCAGGGAGTCTCGTTTACCCTCTTATTATTTATAATGTGCATTGAGGACATTGCAAAATTTTAAGTGTGGGGTGAGGAGATCGTTTGGATGAGTTTCTGTGCTATTTTAGCTTAGTTGTAGTACTCATTCTTAAGTGTAGTAGCTTTTGTGAAAGAAAAAAGAAAAAAAAAAAGAAAAAAAAAAAAACGAAAAAGTAGAAAAATTGGACTTTTCCCGACGATTGATCTCCTAGACAGTTTTCTTGAGGGATTAAAGTCTAAACAAAAATTCAAAATATGTCTTTTAGCTTTCTTTAGGTAGTAATAATCCCCTGTGGTTTTTCTTTGTGCCTCGGTTCTTTTCCATGGGATGTAGTTTGAACCGGGTAGTTTTTTTCTTTCCGAGTAGATTAGGAATTTAGGGAATAAAAGGAGCAAGAATGATGAACCTAGGCGCCCTTGACTTGTTTGATAGTAACATATTTATACTTTCGCATGTGTAGTATCTTCTGTATGATTTGAATTTATTGATGATGCCTTGTTAAATTGGATAGCATGTTTTGTGGCGCCTATGTCTCGTTTACATGACTTATGTTCACCTTGTGTTTAATACTTAATATCTCGTGGCTCCGTGAATACTTGCATTACTTGAGAGTCGGAATGTGATCGTCCTTAGTGAGTCATGTGCCATGTGTGGTGAGGTTTTTTGTGTTGTCCATGTATTGTACTTGTGTCTAGAACTTGCCCGGTATGTGAGTTGAAGCGAAATTTTAGGTGATGTTCGGTTTGAAAAATGATTTTAGGATTTCTTTGATCTTTTTGAGCTTATTGCTTATCACAAATAAAATCTATCCCTAGTTAACCCTTTTGAGCCTGTAGACCTTTTATTTGGTACCCACATTACAAGCCTATACCCTTTTTATTCTTAATTGACATTGTTTTGATCCTTTTACCTCTTAAAGCACTTTAATTGTTAGATGAGCGCTAAAAGAAGTAAGAAGGGACTAAGTGTGGGGTGACTTTTGAGTGGAACCAATGAAAGAAAAAAAGGGTGCACTTATTTTGTAAAATAATACGCCACTAGCGAAAATTGAAAGAAAAAAAAAAGAAAAGAAAAATATAGATGAATAAATTGTTGTCTTGTTCTTGCTAGTGGGTATGAATTAAAGTAGTGCTTAAAGAAAGAGGAAATATTGTTTGGAGTGATATTATTGGTGAAATTGAAAGGGTGTTGAAGAATTCGCGCTTAAGTTATTTGATGATGTGTTAAAGTGCTTAGGAGGGTGAGTCACTATTCCTTAAATATATCCTACCCGTCCCTTAGCCCACATTACAACCATGAAAAAGTCCTAATTGATTTTAGATCGAGCGAGCTTACATTAGTAAAGATTTACATTAAGGGCAAGCCTATGGTACCAATTACATGCATGTGACTTCTTTTGTGAGAGTGAGCAATTTTCTTTGTGAGCATGAGATTCGAATGTGTGGATTGATTTTACTCTCTCTGCTTTTGTTGTGAGGGCACATGGTTTCACGAGGGATAGGTAACGTTATTAGACTTCTCTATGATGTTGGTTGTTCAAGCCATGAGTGCATTGTGACATTGAGTCGGTTTTTGAGGTTAGGATTGTTGTGAGCATGTTGTCTTTGTTCGAATATGTTTAAAGAAGGGCATAAGAAAAGGGAAGTGTGTTGATGCATAGTCTAGAGCCTAATTGTAGCAAATAACCATGGTCATAGATGTAGTGTGCTTTGAATGATAAGAGCTTAATTTTATTTTGTCTACTATAGGATGGTTTGTTCGAGGACGAACAAAGGTTTAAGTGTGGGGTAGTGATGTTTGGCATATTTCGATATGTGTTGATGTTACTTTACCCATGTTTTAACCACTTCTTGATGTTATTTGATCTTTAAAATTCCCAACATGGTTTAATTATTGGTTTTATGACTAATTAAGTTATGTGTGACGATTTAAGGTGTTTGGAGTGCAAAATATGAAGAAAAGGTGGTCTAGCCAGAGGAAGAAGGGTTGGATGCGTCGCATCCAACCTAAAAAAACTACATCTTTCGCGCACCCTTAGCAGTGAAGTCAGCCCATAGCATCCGCCATAGCATCCGCACCTGGGCAAAGCTGAGATGGAGGAACTAGGGGTGGATGCGTCGCGTCCACCCTCACATGCAAAGTTAAGAAATGGAGGAACAAAGGGTGGATGCGAAGCATCCACCCTAGCATGCGAAGCTGAGAAGTGGAGGACGAGGTGGATGCGACGCATCCACCCTAGCATCAATCCCTGAAGCTGATTTGGATTAGAAATAGGAGAACTTTGGCCCACGACTTTGGTACGCAATATATAAGCCAAAAACGCCTCTTTTAGGTCATCTAACATATTGGGAAGGGGGAAAAAATCCACAACAAAGCTGTGGAGGCCGGAATTCATCTAGTTTCATCTTTCTCCCACCAAACTTAGTAATCTTTATGTTTCTTTGTATGATTTGTTGTTTGGCTACCATGTCTATATGGAGCTAAACTTCACGTTCTAGGGTTGTGGTTCTTTCATGACTATTGTTATTCGGATATTGATTTTGACTTCTTGATTTATCATATTAGTTTATTTATTCAATCTTGCACTTAATTATTTAATTGCTTGATCACCAATTGAATATTATCTACGAATCTAGAATTGAACTCGAAAGTGGGAATTCTATATTGCATATAGGATTGAATAGGGCAAGTTCTTGAACTCGGGCATCGGGGAACGGATTCGTAGTTAGGATAGACATATACCTAATTGCCTTGCTTGGTTGATTTACAGAAATTATAAATGCGTTCTTGTTGATTCTAACTCCATAGACATATAGGCGTTAGGTTAGCTTGAATAGGCGAGTAAGAACTCGACAGATTCTTATGAGCATTAACCCTGTCAACCAATAAGCTAGATAAATTAGTCGGTCAATTCAATTGAAGAATACAATAGGATTATTAGATAGCCCATAACCCTAGATCGTTTTCCTTACATTGATATCATAAAAATCTGCTCTTTCTCTGTTCAAAGTTCATTATTTATATTTTCTTATTTAATTAGTTTAGAATAAAATATTTTTAGGTTTAATTCTTGTTTAGATAATTAGGATAGTCTAATTTAGTTAATAGTTAATCATAAGTCCTCGTGGGTTCGACATCCGACTTTTAGTCACTTTATTACTTGACGACCGCGTATACTTGCGTGAGTGTGTTAGGTCCCAACAGTCGGTAATAGGCCCGCTATGTTTTCTAAGGCTTTGTTGAGGTTGGATAAGTTTACCAAGCTCTTTCCTGTTCATTTCAGTGGTGCACCTTCTGAGGACCCATAGGATTATCTAGACCGCTTCCACGAGGTGCTGCAGAACATGGGTATAGTTGAGACCAATATGGTTGATTTTGCAGTTTTTCAGATGACTCATTCTGCCAAGAGATGTTGGAGAGATTATATGTTGACTAGACCATCTGGTTCGCCTACGCTTACTTGGGATGAGTTTACACAACTATTTCTAGAGAAGTTCATCCATGTCACTCTGAGAGAGGATTACCGCAAGTAGTTTGAGCGTCTTCTACAGGGTAGTATGACTGTTACCCAGTAGGAGACTCGATTTGTGGACCTAGCTCTCCATGCCATTATCTTGCTCCCTACTGAGAGGGAGAGAGTGATGAGATTCATTGATGGGCTCACTTTCACTATCAGGCTATAGATAACCAAGGAGACTAGGGATGATATTACATTTCACAGGGCTATAAATATTGCTAGACGGATCGAGATGGTCCGTTCTTAGCAGAGGGGGGCAGTGTCTGATAAGAGGCCTCATCATTTCGGTAGTTTTAGTGGTACCTCGTCTGGAGGCAGGGGTACTTTTGGTAGAGGCCATATTCCTAGGCCATTTCAGTACCACTTCAGGCATCTCACAGTGCTTCAGGGAGTCTTGGTCCTTATGTAGCTCATTCTGGGTAGCCAGCCTATAGTGCACCATCATCTTCTATCAGTGCGCCTCCGATTTAAAGCTATCACCATGGTTATCTGGCCCGTTCGGGCCAGCTTCAGCTTCAGCAGCCATAGCAGCAGGATGGGTGTTTTGAGTGTGGAGGCACTGGTAACATCGGGAGGTTCTGTCCGAGATTATTAGGCCGCATGCCACAATAGAGTTGTTGTGCCATAGTCCCCACACCGATTGCTTCACCGCCTGCTCAGCTAGCTAGAGGCGGGGTTCAGGCCGCCAGAGGTGGATGTCAACCCGTTAGAGGTGGAGGTCAGGCCATTAGAGGTGGAGGTCAGACCGTTAGAGGTAGAGGTCAGCCAGCTAGAGACCATCCAAGAGACGTAGGTCAGGGTGGTGGGGTCCAGCCCCGATTTTATGCCTTCCCAGCTAGACCTAAGGCCATGTCATTTGACGCATTATCACAGATATTGCTCCAGTTTGCCATAGAGATGCTTCAGTTCTATTTGATCCAGGCTCTACTTATTCCTACGTATCATCTTATTTTGCTTCATATCTAGTTGTGCCTCTTGATTCTTTGAGTTCTCCTGTGTATGTGTCCATGCCTGTGGGAGATTTTATTATTGTAGATCGTGTCTATCGTTGATGTGTGATTACCATTTGGAGCCTTGAGACTAGCATAGATCTCCTACTTCTTGATATGGTAGACTTCGATGTTATCTTGGATATGGATTGGTTGTCACCTTATCTTGATATATTGGACTGTCACACCAAGACGGTGACCTTAGCCATGCTGGAGTTGCCTCGATGAGAATGGAGAGGGACTCCTGGCCATTATACCAACAGAGTTATTTCTTACGTGAAGGCTCGACGTATGGTCTAGAAGGGATGTCTATCTTATTTGGCCTATGTTCGTGATTTGAGTGCGGAGGTTCCTTCCATGGATTCAGTACCAGTTATGCGTGAGTTTCCAGAGATGTTTCCTGCAGATATATCGGGATGCCAACCAATAGGGATATTAACTTCTGTATTAATTTGGCTCCGGGCTATCAGCCTATTTCCATTCCACCATACCATATGGCCCCACCAGAGTTAAAGGAAATGAAGGAGCAGTTGCAAGATTTGCTTGATAAGGGATTCATTACACGTAGTGTCTTGCCCTGGGGTGCGTCCGTGATGTTCGTCAAGAAGAAATATGGGTCGATGAGGATGTGTATAGACTATCAGAAGTTGAACAAAGTAACTATTAAGAACAAGTATCTGTTGCCGATGATTGATTACTTATTTGATCAGCTTCACGGTGCCAAGGTGTTTTCAAAGATTGATTTGAGGTCTTGCTACCATCAGTTGAAGATTAGGGTATCAGATGTCCTAAGACGGTTTTCGTACTCGGTATGGGCATTATGAGTTCCTAGTGATGTCATTTGTGTTGACAAATGCCCCAGTAGCATTTATGGATTTGATGTATCATGTATTTAAGCCCTATTTGGATTCTTTTTAGATCGTATTCATTGATGATATCTTGATCTACTTCCGTAGTCGAGAGGAGCATGAGCAGCATCTTTGGGTCGTACATCAGACTCTGAGGGATAGTCAGTTATACGCCAAGTTTTCAAAGTATGAGTTTTGGTTAGACTCAATCGCCTTTTGGGGCATGTTGTATCGGCAGAGTGCATAAAAATGGATCCTAAGAAGATTGAGGTAGTTCAAAACTGTCCTAGACCTACTTCAACTACAGAGATTCGGAGTTTCCTATGTTTGGCAGGTTATTATCACCGGTTCATGGGGGGGTTCATCTATAGCAGCCCCATTGACTAGATTGACCCAGAAGGGTGCCCCATTCAGATGGTCGGATGAGTGTGAGTTGAGCTTTCAGAAGCTCAAGTCTACTTTGACTATGGCGTCAGTGTTGGTGTTGCCCACAGGTTCCGGATCCCGCACGATGTATTGTGATGCGTCTCGTATTGGGCTCGGTGCAGTATTGATGCAGGATGGCAGGGTGATTGCATACGCATCACGGCAGTTGAAGGTTCATGAGAAGAATTACCCTGTTCATGACTTAGAGTTGGCAGTCACTGTTCATGCGCTAAAGATTTGGAGGCACTATCTTTATGGCATGTCGTGTGAGGTATTCACGGATCATCGGAGTCTACAGTATTTTTTCAAGCAAAAAGATCTCAACTTGAGGCAGAGGAGGTAGTTAGAGCTGTTGAAAGACTATGATATCACCATTTTGTATCATCCCGGGAAGGCCAATATGGTGGCCGATGCCTTGAGTAGAAAGGTTGAGAGTATGGGTAGCCTTGTGTATATCCCAGTTGGTAAGAGGCCGCTTGCATCAGATGTTCAGGCTTTGGCTAATCAGCTCGTGAGGTTAGATATTTCGGAGCCTAGTCGTGTTCTAGCTTGCACAGTCTCTCGATCTTCCTTGTATGAGCGCATCAGAGAGCGTCAGTATGATGACCCCTATTTGCTTGTCCTTAAGGACACGGTGCGGCACGATAGTGCCAATCAGGTTATTGTTAGAGATGATGGTGTTTTGCGAATACAGGGTCGTATTTGTGTGCCCAATGTGGATGGGCTTCGTGAGTTTATTCTTGAGGAGGCCCACAGTTCCCGGTATTCTATTCATCTGGGTGATGCGAAGATGTCTCAGGACTTGCGGCAGCATTATTTGTGGAGGGGGATGAAGAATGATATAGTTGCATATGTAGCTCGGTGTATGAATTGTCAACAAGTAAAGTACGAGCATCAGAGGCCTGGTGGTTTGCTTTAGAGGCTAGAGATTCCTGAGTGGAAATAGGAGCGTATTACTATGGATTTTGCTATTGGACTCCTACGGACTTAGAATAAGTTCAACGCGATATGGGTCATTATGGTCAGTTTGATCAAGTCGGCACATTTCATTCCAACGGTAGTTACCTATTCTTCGTAGAGGTTAGCTGAGATCTACATCTGTGAGATTGTCCGTCTTCACGATGTGCCTGTGTCTATCATTTCTAATCGAGGGACGCAGTTCATGTCGCACTTCTGGAGGACCGTACCGCATGAGTTAGGCACACGGGCTGAGTTAAGCACATCATTTCACCCCTAGACGGACGGACGGACAGTCTGAGTGCACTATTCAGATATTGGAGGATATGCTTCGCACTTGCGTTATAGATTTCAAGGGTTCTTGGGATCAGTTTTTTCCGCTTGCGAAGTTTGCCTACAACAACAGCTACCAGTCGAGAATTCAGATGGCTCCCTATAAGGCATTATACAGAAAGTCGTTCCGTTCTCCAATTGGATGGTTCGAGCCGGGAGAGGCTTGGTTGTTGGGTACAGATTTGGTTCAGGATGCCTTGGACAAGGTCAAGATTATCCAGGATCGACTTCGCACGGCTCAGTCTAGGAAGAAGAGTTATGCCGACCGTAGAGTTCATGATGTTGCATTCATGGTTGAAGAGAGGGTATTGCTATAGGTTTCACCCATGAAGGGGGTGATGAGGTTCGGAAAGAAGGGCAAGTTGAGCCCTAGGTATATCAGACCCTTTGAGTTTCTTGAGAGAGTGGGTGATGTGGACTACAGGATGGCATTGCCATATAGTTTATCAGCAGTCCATCCGGTGTTCCATGTGTCCATGCTCCGGAAGTATCATGGCAATCTGTCCCATGTGTTATATTTCAGCTCAGTCCAATTAGATAAGGATTTTACTTATGAGGAGGACCCGATGGCCATTCTAGCCCGGCAGGTCCGGCAGTTGAGGTCTAAGAGTTATCCTTCTGTTCGAGTGCAGTGGAGAGGTTAGCCGATCGAGGCAGCCATATGTGAGTCCAAGTCAGACATGCGGAGTAGATATCCACACCTTTTCACTAGTCCAGGTACCTTTCTATATCCATTCGAGGCTGAATGTTTATTTTAAAGGTGGAGAATGTGATGACTCGATAGGTCATTTTTAGTTTTAGCCTTCATTTATGTGCCTCGAGACCTTGATTAGCTCCGTTTAGAGTGTCTCGATGTGCGTGTGTAGTCCGCGTCTTATTTCAAAAAACTTTTATGTTAAAAATCTAAGGAAATGTGAATTTTGTCTTTAAAATGACTTGAGTTAGCTACGGTCAATATTTTATGTAAACAGACCCAAATCAGTATTTTGACAGTCCCGATGGGTCCGTATCGTGATTTGGGACTTGGGCGTATGCCCGGAATTGAATTCGGAAGACCCTAACTTGTTTTGACTCATTTTTTCAAAAGCTAGCATTTTTGAAAGTTGAAGAATTTCAAAGTTTGACTGAAAGTTGACTTCGTAGCTAACTGGTTTGGATTTTGATGTTAAAACTTGGAATAGTTCCGTACTGCCATTTGTAACTTGTCTACAAAATTTGGTCAAATTCGAAATTGATTTGACATGATTCGGACACTTAAACGTGATTCTAGTGTTCTTGAGTTTCACTTTAAAAGTTCATCCATTTTGAGGATTGATTCATAGATTTAGATATTATTTTGGCGATTTGATCGCGCGAGCAAGTTCATATGATATTATTACACTTGTGTGCATATTTTGGTTGGAGCCCTGAGGGCTCGGGTGAGTTTTGGACGTGTATCAGAGTGTTTGATAGAGTCAGGAGTCTGCTGTTTTTTTGCACATGTCTCAGTTCTCGCATTTGCTAGCTTAGGATCGTATTTGCGATAGTAGGAGGAACTCTGTCAGGTTTGCATTTGCGAACAGCTTCTTCATATTTGCGATAGGGTGCTGGGGTAGGCTGGTTCGCATTTGTGATCAAGTGGTCGCATTTGCGGTTGTCCCATGCTCGCATTTGCGCACAATACCATCACATTTGCGATGGCAGCAGAGATGCGAGCCCTTCGCATTTGCGATGGATTTCTCGCATTTGCGGGGTTCGCATTTGCAAACCCCAGGTCGCATTTGCGACATCTGCACCTAGATAAAAAGAGCTGAGAAAACGGGATTTAGCTCATTTCTTACAAACTCTCAACCCTAAACACCCTAAAGGCAATTTTCTGAGAGGCTTTTCTTCCTAAAACATTGCTAAGCAACTTTAATCTATTTCTTTTCAATTACCCATTACTTTTTATGTGTTTTCAATATAAAATCTAGGATTTTCGTGATAGAAATTAGGGATTTAGGTAGAATTGGAGGGTTTTGTAAAATTGAGATTTAGACCTTAAATTGAGGTCGGATTTTGAAACTAATCACATAATCGGGCTCATGGGTGAATGGATAATCGGGTTTTGGTCCAAATCTTGGGTTTTGACCTAACGGCCAGGAGTTAACTTTTGTTGACTTTTTGAAAAAAGAGTAAAGATATTAACTTTATGCATTGTAATTGAATTCCCTAGCATTGTTTGATGTTATTAAGTCAATTTTGGTTAGATTTGGTTGGTTTGGAGGCGAATTTTAGAGGAAAGACCCTGGTTGAGCTTTAATTTACTTGCGGAGCGAGGTAAGTGTTGAGTCTAACCTTGATTTGAGGGAATTATGAACCCTTGAACTATATATTATGTGAATTACATGTGTAACGACGTATATGCGAGGTGACGAGTGTATATACGCCGTCAAGATAATTGTTTTCATGCTTTCCCGTATTTCATTAATTATCTTATTTCATATCTTAACTGTTTCTTACTTTAATTGCTTTCTATGTCGTAACTTGTTACTTGTCATTTATTTACTCTTGTATTGAAATGTTTGTTTCTTTTGTGATTCCATGATTAATTGCTACTTGCCTTAAATGTCTTACTTGTATACTTTAAATGTCATATGTTTGGCTTATCTTGTTGCTTTGTATTAATTGGAGCATTCCTAGATTTGGTACGGGGTTCCTTATTGCTTTGCTTTCATATTTTTTAATCGTTGAAATTCTTGTGAATAGAGTTATTGGATTGATTAAATTTATTGATTTTGTTTATGGATTGTGTTGCATGCCGGAATGAGTGGAATAAGGGAGGATTGATATTGATATGGTGGGATCGGGTTGCACACCGCAACAGATTTTATATGTGATTTTGATATGGTGGAATAAGGGAGGATTATGATAGTGATTCTGATTAGATGGTGGGATCGGGTTGCGCACCACAATAGATTTTACATGTTATTCTTGATATTGATATGGTGAAATATAAGAGGATTGTATTTGTACAATGGAATAGGAATGCACGCCGCAACGGATTGTATATGTTGTACTCAGTGTTGCATTATGTTAGCTTTCAGTATTTTCATATGAGATTCTGAGGACTGATATTTCTAGATTCATTGATTCCAAGGATTGAGTTTGTTTTCATCAGTTAACAGGGTTGTCTTTATTTCCTGTGTTCCTTCCTATTGTTATTATTATTATACTGCGTACAGGTTATTGTAAGTGTCCCGCCTTAGCCTCATCACTACTTCGTCGAGGTTAGGCTCGGCACTTACAGAGTACATGGGGTCGATTATACTCATACTACACTCTGTACTTCTTGTGCAGATTTTGGAGTCGGTCCTAGCGCCGGTCAGTAGAATGCTCGGATTGATTGCTTGATGGAGACTTGAGGTACAGCTGCATGACATTCGCAGCTCTGAAGTACCCTTCTACATTATTCTAGTTGTTTATGCCATCACAGACAATTATACTTTTATTCAGACCATTATATGTATTACTCTAGTCGCTCGTG
The DNA here is from genome assembly GCF_000715075.1 of Nicotiana tabacum. Lineage (NCBI taxonomy): Eukaryota > Viridiplantae > Streptophyta > Magnoliopsida > Solanales > Solanaceae > Nicotiana > Nicotiana tabacum. The sequence continues at coordinate 48,033,247 of NC_134088.1, forward strand.
TACTTGTGACACCAGTTCTGGGATTGTATCTAGACATAGCTGTTATTTTGGTTTGCTCACTCTATTTCAGTTTTATTCAGTTTCTTGGTATCATTTAATTGGCTTTGTTAAAACAGCTAAAAACTATTGCTAGCGTTGGCTTGCCAAGCAGGTGAAAGATTAGGCGCCATCACGGTCCCGAGGGTGGGAATTCTGGGTCGTGATACCATTCTAATTCTTGATTCTGTATATAGTTAGTTTTCTCTTTTTCACCTTTCACCTTAATAATGTCATGAAAAGTTTTCCTGTTAGAATATTCCTTTTAATGTCATTTACCAGAGAGATAGATATTTCCTATGACAAAGGGATAGATAACCAGATCTTCTCACTATAAAATTTAATGATCACAATGTATTCAGGATTTTTCACCAATCGCTGATTTTGATCAAGTGTAATGATTTTGTTTTGTTGCAACATAAATATCTCTTCATATATTTTATGACTTATCTAAATTTTCATATCGCCAAATTAAATTGTTTACCATGATAGTTTTGACTATGGGAATTTCATGGACGGTCTAAGTGATCAATCAAAAAGAAATTTGTATGAGAAGTGCTATGACTACAAAATAGAATTAAAGACATGACGCGAGTAGAACCGCAAAATAAGGTTCTACTTTCTTAACTTCATTATTATCCTTTTGTTGCTTTTTCTATGTTACCTTTTATATAGTCCAACTTCTATAAATGATAGGGTAGACATTCCATTAAAGTGTTGATCATCTTCAAAATACGTTTCATACATATTTGTACCTTATTAAATTAAAACAAGTAAAAAAATACATATATCTTATAAATATTTGATTGTTTATCTTCGTAAGTTCAGATGATAATGATCCATATTGATAATTCGTAAAAGCTTATACTTAATTATTATTTCATGTATATATCATTATCTATAGTTTTATTTAATTATATTAATAGTATTTTATAAAGTATATATTATATAACTTAAGAGGGGGGAATGTGACGATTCGACCGGTCGTTTTGAGTATTGTAGCCATGTTCCCCCATTTATTGCTTCTTTTATGTTCATTTGTGGTTATGTGACTTGACGGGGTGGTTGGTCTGGTTCCGGGGATATTTCAAAGTGAATTTGGTCTCTTAGTCCCAAGGTTGGAAGTTTAAGTTGAAAGAGTTGACCGGAGTTTGACTTTTGTGTAGACGACTCCGTAATAGAGTTTTGATGGTTCCGATAGTTTTTATGGTAATTTTGGACTTAGGCGTATGTCCAGATATTAATATGGAGGTTCGTAGGTCATTTTGGTTTGAATTGGCAGAAGTTAGAAAGTTGAAAGTTTGAAAGTTTGACTGAGAGTTAACTTTGTTGATACCGGGCTCGAATTTTGGTTTCGGAAGTTGTAATAGGTCCGTTGTGTGATTTATGACTTATTTTCAAAATTTGAGGTCAACCGGGGTTGGTTTGATATGATTCGGCATCAGTTTTAGAAGTTTGAAATTCTTTAGTTTCATTAGACTTGAATTGGAGTGCGATTCGTGATTTTGATGTTGTTTGATGTGATTTAAGGCTTCGATTAAGTTTGTATCGTATTTTAGGACTTGTTGGTATGTTTGGTTGAGGTCCCGGGGCCTTGGGTGAGTTTTGGATGGTTAACGTATCAATATTTGGACTTAGAGCATGGCTGGAGAGTTTTGAAGTTGTTGGTGTAATCGCACTAGCGGTGAGCTTGGCCGCAGGTGCGGCTGGAAAGACGCATGAGCGGAATTTGGGCCTGGCTAAGGAACTTCGTAGGTGTGAAGCTTTTTCCTCAAAAATGGAAGCGCAGGTGCGTTGATTTGGTCCGCAGAAGTAGAATCGCTGGCAGTGATTTAAAATTGAGAGTTTGAGTCTTTCTTTCATTTTGGGAATTTTGGAGTTCGGACTAGGGCGATATTTGGAGAGGTTTTCACCTAGATTGAAGAGGTAAGTGACTATTAATCACTTTTGTCCATAAATATTGAATACCCATTGATTATTTCACATATTTCTCCTGAATCTAAGTTAGAATTTGGGAATTCTTGGACTATGTTATTAGAGAATGGAATTAGAGGATTTGAGGGTCGATTTGTGGTTGGAATTGGATGATTTTGGTATGATTGGACTCGTAATTGAATGGGTGTTCGGAATTTATGAATTTTTTGGGTTTCGAGGTGCGGCCCGGGGTTGACTTTTTGGGTTAACTTTTTGACTTGAGTTAAAGGTTAGCTTTATCTTTTGGAATCAGTTCCTATGGATTTTATTGATAGTATTACGTTATTTTTGGCTAGATTCGAGCCTTACAGATATTGATACACGCGGGAAGGGCCTGTTAGCGGACTAATTAGGTTTTCTTGAGGTAAGTATCTTATCGAAACTTGGTTGAGGTACTAGTTGCCTGAATTATTTGTGATAGCTATGTGTAACGGGTGCACACATGTGTGGGGTTGATCCCATGTGCTAATACCGAGTTGTTTATCCATGCTCGGGGTAGTGTATAGGCTATGTCATGCCTTGAATTGATTGTTAAGTTTCAAACTGAGTTGTTTCTCCTATTTGTACCGTCTGTGAGATATTTGTACCACGTTGAGGTTTCATTGAAGTAACTTTTCATGTTGGAATTGATAAAATTGCTATTCCATGATAAAATTATTTGCTTTAGCTGTGATAGCACACATTGCACATGCCTACACTATAGCATGCAAGATATACCAGTCCAGGAGTATGAAATTGGTAATCATTGATCATATACATGTATTCTCGTATAATTGCTTTCTCTGTGTTATGAGCTAGACTGGTAGCCTATGACCACGTTGGGCGAATTATGATTGTTGGCACATGTGTTTTCTGTGTAGTTGATATTATTGGTACGTGAGTTGACCGTGCATCACATGAGTTATCCGTGCGGATCCAGATATTTATATTATTAGCACGTGAGTTGTTCAGCGAACGACGAGCAGTCCAGCGGCCACCCCACACCGACGATGTTCCTTCTGTCTTCTCTTCTTTATACCTTTCTCTGCCCGCTGTGTCTCTGCTCCGAGTTCAATTGGGCCACCACCAGATCCATGTACCACTATGGTGAGGGTGGCAACCCTACCATCATCTATTTTTCTTGGTCTCGTGGTGTGTTGTAAGTGCTGCATGTACCATTTTTGTGGTTGTTTGGTGACGGGAGGGAGGCACACGTGCAAAAGTAGTAAAGCAGGTCGGTTGGTAGGAACAAGGACAGAATATCGGCTTCTACAGTGTTGGGAGTATACCAAGTCGAAAGTCCAGGTTATATTTGCGGGAATTGGTACCTCCCTCTTTCTGTTTCTCTCTCTCTCTCTCTCTCTCTCTCTCTCTCTCTCTCTCTCTCTCTCTCTCTCTCTCGTGTTAGTTGATTTGTTGTCGTAGTAGTATGTAATTAGTTTAGTCAATTTAGTAGCGGACCTATATTCCCATTTTTTCATAGACTTCCGTAGGTATAGTGGCTATGGTTTGTAATGACAATGTAGGGTCATGTCCTCGGGGAGAGCGGGTGGCGGGGCGGGGATTAGGGCAAGGGTCAGGGGGTGGGACGGGGCCCATAGGGGGTAAGGGGAACAAGGGTGCCTATAGGTTGAGAGTTGGATCGTGGAATATAGGGACATTGACGGGTAAGTCTATAGAGCTGGCGAAGATTCTCCAGAAAAGAAAGGTCAATATAGCTTGTGTTCAGTAGACTAGGTGGGTAGGATCGAAGGCGAGGAATGCTAACGAGTATAAGTTGTGGTACTCCGGAGGCGTAAAGGGCAAGAACGGAGTTGGTATTTTGGTGGGTAGGGAGATTAGAAAGTCAGTGGTAGAGGTTAGGCGTGTGAGTGACAGATTGATGGCGATTAAGTTAGTAGCTAGAGGGAGCACTCTAAATGTTATTAGCGCTTACGTGCCGCAAGTGGGCTTGGACAAGGAGGTTAAAAGGCGCTTTTGGGAGGCGTTGGATGAGGTGGTGCGGGGTACTCCGCCTACGGAGAAGTTGTTTATATGAGGGGATTTCAATGGGCACATTGGGTCGTCTGCTGGTGGCTATGGTGAGGTGCATGGCGGCTTCGGCTTTGGGGTTAGGAATGGAGGAGGCACTTCACTGTTGGATTTAGCTAGAGCTTTTGAGTTGGTGATCGTGAACTCTATTTTTCCAAAGAAGGAGGAGCATTTGATTACTTTCCGGGGTATGGTGGCTAAGACTCATATTGATTATCTTCTCCTCAGGAGGTGTGAAAAGGGATTGTGCGAGGATTGTAAGGTGATCCCGAGTAAGAACCTCACGACACAACATAGACTCTTGGTGATGGACATCGGTATCTTGATAAAGAGGAATAAGGGGTTTGTACGGGGGTCAACCGAGGATCAGGTGGGGAGCCTTGACTAAAGATACTGCACTGGAGTTGGAGGGGAAGTTGGTGATGATGGGAGCCTGGAAGAGTGGTGGAGATGCTAACGGTATGTGGACGGTGACGACAGATTGTATAAGGGAGGCGGCGAGAGAGGTGTTAGGGGTCTCGAAGGGATACTCAGGTGGGCACCGAGGGGACTGGTGGTGGAATGATATGGTCCAGAGTAAAGTGGAAGCGAAGAAATCGGCTTACCTTAAGTTAGTGGAGAGCACCGACGAGGAGCAGAGGGGAGCGAACAGAGAAAGATATAAGGAAGCTAGGAGGGAGGCGAAAATAGTGGTCACGGAGGCTAAGACAACTGCGTTTGGGCAGCTGTATGAGGAATTGGGGGGTAAAGGTGGGGACAAGAAGTTATTTTGGCTGGCCAAAGCGAGAGAGAGAAAGGCTCGTGATCTGGAGCAAGTGAGGTGCATCAAAGATGAGGAAGGTCGTGTATTGATAGAAGATGCCCAAATTAAGCAGAGATGGCAGTCGTACTTTCATAGACTTCTGGATGAAGAGGGAGACAAAAACATCATGTTAGGGGAATTGGGGCACTTCGAGAGTCACCAAAACTTTAGGAACTGTGGGCGTATTGAGGTGGAGGAGGTCGTTGGAGCAATGAGTAAGATGAACCAGGGGAAAGTGACTGGACCAGATGAGATTCCAGTAGAATTTTGGAGGTACAGAGTAGGTTTAGAGTGGCTAACTGAGCTGTTTAATATTATTTTCAAGACGAAGAGGATGCCAGATGAGTAGAGATGGAGTACGATGATCCAGCTGTACAAGAACATAGTGGATATCAAGAATTATAACAACTATATGGGTATTTAGTAACTAAGTCATACCATGAAAGTTTGGGAGAGGGTGGTGGAAGGAAGGATAAGGAGGGCGGTGTCAATATCAGAAAACCAGTTTGGGTTCATACCGGGTTGTTCTACTACGGAAGCTATCCACCTTATCAGGAGGTTGGTGGAACAGTACATAGATAAGAAGAGGGATTTGCACATGGTATTTATTGATCTAGATAAGGCGTATGACAAGGTCCCTAGGGACGTTCTTTGGAGATGCCTGGAGGTGAAAGGTGTGCCGGTAGCTTATATTAGGGCGATAAAGGATTTGTATGATGGAGCTAAGACTTGGGTTAGGATTGTGGGAGGGGACTCAGAGCCTTTTCCGGTGGTTATGGGGTTACACCAAGGATCTGCGGTCAGCCCGTTCTTATTTTCTTTGGTGATGGACGCACTAACACACCATATTCAAGGGGAGATGCCATGGTGTATATTGTTCGGTGATGATATAGTTCTGATTGATGAGATGAGAGGCGACGTGAATAAGAGACTGGAGGTATAGAGGCAGGCCCTAGAGTCTAAAGGTTTCAAGTTGAGTAGGACCAAGACGAAATATTTGGAGTGTAAGTTCAGCGAGGTGTCGGGGAAGCGGAAATGGAGGTGACGCTTGACACACAAGTCATCCCTAAAAGAGAGAGTTTCAAGTACCAAGGGTCAATTATCCAGGGAGACGGGGAGATCGACGGGGATGTCACGCACCGTATCGGGGTTGGGTGGATGAAATGGAGGTTAGCGTCTGGAGTCCTGTGCGACAAAAAGGTGCCCCTAAAACTTAAAGGTATGTTCTATAGAGCGGTGGTTAGACCGGCCATGTTGTATGGAGCTGAGTGTTGGCCAGTCAAGAATTCTGATATCCAAAAGATAAAATTAGCATAAATGAGGATATTGAGATGGATGTGTGGGCACACTATGCTGGATAAGATTAGGAATGAAGATATTCGGGAGAGGGTGGGCGTGGCTCCCATGGATGTCAAGATGCGGGAAGCGAGGTTTAGATGGTCCGGGCACGTGCGGAGGAGGAGCCTAAATGCCCCGATTAGGAGGTATGAATGGTTGACTTTGACAGGTACGAGAAGAGGTAGAGGGCAGCCTAAGAAGTATTGGGGCGAGGTGATCAGGCAGGACATGGCGCAAATTCAGATTTCTGAGGACATGGACCTGGATATGGAGGTATGAAGGTCGAGCATTAGGGTTGTAGGTTAGGGGTAGTTGAGCATTTTTCTAGATAGTCTAGTAGAGTTTTGTCTACGTCTGTTACCGGTTGTTGTTCATCACACGATTTTTATTTTCAATATGTATTGTTTTTCAATTTTATTATTATTAATATACATATTGTCCTTCCACTTATTTATTGTCTCTTACGATGCTGATACTATTTGTCTAGTTTCTGTTATTGTTACTGCTCTTTTATCTCTGAGCCGAGGGCTAATGCACGAAAATAGCCTCTCTACCCACGGGGTAGGGGTAAGGTCTGCGTACACTCTACCCTCCCCAGACTCTACTAGTGGGATTACTATTGGGTTGATGTTGTTGTTGTAATTGCATGGTAATTAGCTGGATATGCTAAAACTGCAAAAATGGGTTTTATTTACATCACGTGAGTTGTCTGTGCAGCGTGTGGATACTGATCCAACCCCCTAGGGTCACACTCTCATGTTTCTCTCTTGATGATGTACACGTAGATATTGAGGTACACATACTCACATAGATGTTTCTTCTTGTGCTGTATGACCTGATTTCATTATTGTTCTATATTTGTTTAAATGATGAAACTGCACAGGTTATCGCTAGTATCATTTATAATTCATGCTTCTTTTACCTCACTGAGGTTAATTACGATACTTATTGAGTACATTGTGTCGGTTCTACTCATACTACACTCTGCACTTAATTATGCAGATCCAGGTGTGAGGACCAGTTATCAGCAATAGGCTTGCTTGTTGTACTGAGTTCGAGAGGCGAGGTAGAGCTACATCCTTGGTCATAGTTTTGACTTGTCTTTTCCTTACGTACTATTGTTACAGTTCAGAAAGTATTATTATTGTTCAGTTTCAGACTTGTATTCCGTTATATAGCTCATGACTCAGTATTTATCAGTTTCTGGGGGATTTACCTTGTATTGACAATACTTTATTAAATTGAGGTTTTAGACTAATGTTATTTCTGTAATTATTATTATTCTGGTTCTTTATCGTTATGTTCCGTCTTGCCTAGTTGGCTGATGTGTTAGGCGTCATCATGACGGGTTGGGATTTTGGGTCATGGCACTTGTAGACTAGGTTTTGGTTGTATGTAAAAGAATGGGTTATAATCTCCTTGGGTATAGTCATGAATGTGTATAAAATGTCAATCTTTTCCTTTGTTGAATAGTTGTGCATGTTTTAGATTTCCAATATCACTACTTAGAGGACTTGTTGGTCCAAACTTTAGAATTGAGGAAGGAGAAGAATGGACGTCGGTTCGCACGGGCTTTCGGACATCGTGTGTCGGTCGCACCTCCCAAGGATGGGGGTGTGACACCGAAATTTGACAAAACTTAAAAATTTCGATAAACCATTCGAATACGAGTCCAACCATACTAATTTCATCCAATTCCGACTCCGTATCGATGTTCAAAACTTAATTATTCACTTTAGAAAAGTTTAGACAAAACCCCCCAATTTCTCTTTCAGATTCACTAAGTAAATTCCAAAATCGAAGATGGAATCATGTAATATAATCAAATTTGAGTAAAAAATACTTACTCCAATCCATGTGGTGAATATCCCCTCAAAAATCACCCAAATTCGAGCTCCTCAACTCAAAATGTGATAAAATAACAAAAACCTTCAAAAAAGTGTATTTTATAACACTACCCAGGTAAACCATTCGCGATCGTGGGACCAGCTTCGCGACCACGAAGAACAAATTTCACTGCCCACAGAAATACTCTTCGCGTTCGCGGCAAATACCTTGCGAACGTGACGCACTATGATGCCAAACCTACACGAACGCGGCAATGACCTTGCGAACGCGATGTTAACTCCACCAGCCCCCAGTTCCTCAATGCGAATGTGGTACCGCTGTTGCGAACACGTAGAACAACCCGTTCAAACTTGGCGAACAAACTCCTCATATCGCGACCGCGATGACTAAACCACCAGTGACCCCAAAACACTCTTCACAATCGTGATACACCTACACGATCATGATGACCAACAGCCCATCACCAGAAATCAGAGAAACTAGCAATGCCAATATGGGGAAAATGATCCGAAATCACCCCGGAACTTACCCGAGCCTCTCGGGACCTCGTTCGAATATACCAACAAGTTCTATAACATAATACAAACTTACTAAAGGCCTAAAATTACCCATAACAATATTAAAACCACGAAGTGCACCTCAAATCAAGCTTAATGAACTATTTCAAATTTCCAAACTTATGCCGAACAGGTCTAAACAACTTAGAATCAGCTCAAATTTTTCACACAAGTTCTAAATGACATAATGAACATATTCTAACTCCCAGAACCAAAATCCAAACCCGATAATATCGAAGTCAACTCCCGGTCAAACCTATCAACTTTCCAAACCTTCAAGTTGTTAACTTTCGCCAAATAGAACCGGAGCCTTATAAAAATACCCAAATGCAAATCCGAGCAAACACCCAAGTCCAAAATCACCATCCGGACCTACCAGAACTATCAAAACTTCGATACAGGGTCAAATATACAAAAGTCAAATTTAGTCAACTCTTCAAACTTAAAGCTTCCTATTTAAGAATCATTCTTCCAAATCAATTCCAAACAACTCAAAAACCAAAACCAAACATGCACGCAAGTCATAATACACCATACAAAACTATTTATGACCTCACACCGCCGAACTAAATGCATATACTCGAAACGATCGGTTCGGTCATTGCACCTTTAAATGTCATAGTCATTAGAGTATAATTCACCATGAAACAACTTTTCTATGCTGACCAATTGCCCTGAGCATTATTCATAGTTCTTGAGCTATTTGAGAACCAACCTTAATGTAAAATTTGTACTTGCGGAGGAAATAATAACATCATCAACATAAGCAAGGAGAGTGATTTTCGGTCCTTATCTTGACATAGATAATTATTTATGTCTTGTTTACTGTGAAGTAGATTGAGCATTCTTGAGAGAACCTTTTCCCCCAAGATAAATAAGGAAGGGGATAATGGATCCCCTGTCTCACCGCCCTAGTAGAGTGAAAGAACCCCTACCTAGATCCATTGATCATGATGTAATACCACAAATTAACTATTGATCTTCATATCAAGTCTGTCCATTATTCTACAAACCCAAATCTCCTCAGTGTTACCAGCAAGAAGTTTCAATTCATTCTGTCATAAGCTTTGACATGTCGAGTTTAAGGACTACATTCCATCATCTTCTCTTCCTTTTAATCCCATGTATGATCTCTTGAGCTAACAAAATTTTTTCGTTATCAACCTTCCATGAACAAACCCCCTTTGATTTTAGAGATGAGCTTCGGAAGGATATGGGCTAATCTGGAGCTCATAATCATAGACATGATCTTACAAGAATAATTACTTAGACTGATTGGCCTGAACTCAGAAAAACACGAAGGACTCTTTTACCCTAGGAATTATAAGTAAACATGTGCTAGTGTAAAACTTAGAAAGTCTAGAGCTACTGAAGAATGACTGTACCATAATAGTTAGGTCAAAATTTATAATTTCCAAGTAGCTTTAAAAGAATGCCCCTCCATATCCATCTGATCCAGGAGCACTGCTGGGATCCATGTAAAAAAATAGCTCTTTTAATTTTCTCTTCATCATGGATTGTTGTTAGAACATCATTATCTGCTTGAGTTACAATCTGGTTAAGGCACTGTGTAGGTGTTGAAGATGAGAAACTCCTTCTGTAAAAAAAAGCTTCTCAAAGTAGTTAATTGCTTCCCCTGCTCCAAGTAATCCAATCTCCATTCTAATTCTTGATTATGTATATAGTTAGTTTTCTCCTTTTCACCTTTCACCTTGATAATGTCATGAATTTTTTTCCTGTTAGAATCTTCCTCTTCATGTCATTTACCAGAGAGATAGATATTTCATATGACAAAGGGATAGATAACCTGATCTTCTCACTATAAAATTTAATGATCACAATGTTTAGAGAATTTGTCACCAATCGCTGATTTTGATCAAGTGTTGATTTTCTTTTGTTGCAACATAAATATCTCTTCATATATCTTATGACTAATCTTAATTTTCATATCGCCAAATTAAATTAGTTTTGACTATGGAGATTTCATGGACGGTCTAAGTGATAAATTAAAAAGAAACTTGTATGAGAAGTGCTATGACTACAAAATAGAATTAAAGACATGACGCAAGTAGAGCCGCAAAATCAAGTTCTACTTTGTTAACTTAATTATTATCTTTTTATTGCTTTTCTATGTTACCTTTTATATAGTCCAACTTCTATAAATGATAGGGTAGACATTCCATTAAAGTGATGATCATCTTCAAAATACGGTTCATACATATTTGTATGTTATTAAATTAGAATAAGTAAAAAAATTATATATATCTTATAAAAATTTGATTGTTCATCTTCGTAAGTTCATATGATAAAGATCCACATTGATAATGCATAAAAGCTTATACTTAATTATTATTTCATGTATATATCATTATCTAAAGTTTTATTTAATAATATTAATATTATTTTACAAAATATATATATATATATATATATATATATATATATATATATATATATATATATATATATATATATATATTCCCTCTGTTCTAGTTTATGTGAACTTATTTCTTTTTTGACCCGATCCAAAAAGAATAACCCTTTTCTAAATTTGGAAATAATTTAGTTTAAACTTTCTACTATACCCTTAATGAGAAGCTTTTATAACCATACAAATACCATGGACCCTTTTTGACTTGTTTAGGATCACAAATTCTAAAAGTCTTTATTTTTTCTTAAACTTTGTGCCTAGTCAAACACGTTCACGTAAATTAAAATGAAGAGAGTAACTCAATAAACACGTGCGGAGAGACTAATTTTTGTTAAAATCTTTTTAAAACAGAAGCAAAATTAAAAAAGTAGCCCCAAGAAAGGGCAATTTCAAGAAATCAGTGGGAGAAGGATTGCCTCCAAAACAACGTGCATATTTTCAGACGGCAAAATAGGATGAGACATATACGGGTGACGTGTCAGCAAAACAATGAAAAGGAAAAGAAAAAGAAAAGGTCTCCCCGGGGATGCTCCGTTAAAGTTGGCGTTTGTCTTTCTCCAACTCCCTTACGCTAATGCCTTTCTTCTTTGCTTGACTTTCGGTTTTCCGTTACCAAAATGTCCTCCCAATGCGACGTCGTTGTCACTTCCACTTCCCCTCATTTACACACCAAAAAAATAAGGCCAAATTGAATATTTTAAATTCAAAGCAAGTCTCTTCGTATGTATTATTTCTCGTTCATCGCTGCAGAAAAAAAGTAATATCTTCATTTTGATATCACGTATTTACCATTTCGTTTATTATGGGCTTGAATGTGATTGTCCCCAATGCAGGATAATTTGTGTTGTTGATCGCGAATGCGAACCTTATTCACGCCGAGACCATGACTAATCAAAATGCTGACGCTTCCAAGGTAATAATCATTTTTTCAATATTCCATTACTTGAATTTTTATGGATATTATGATTCTTCTTTGATTTGGGTTAACTCTTGGCTTTCACATTTTTCTGTTTTCAGGTACAAGTGGGTAGCCAGCCACCTGCACCACCTTGGGCGAATGACCAAGCACAGTTGCATTCTGGGAATAAGGTAACTCTGTTTACAACTCTTAATACATTTCCACTCTTTGTGCTTAACGGTTCATATACTAGAGAAGACTCTATTTTCTTGTTCTGGATTTTCTCGATCAAAGTGATTATAAGCATAATTAGTCCTTGCTACTCGTTCAGTCGTTCTTTGCGGCAAAAAAGATACTTAGCTTTTATTCTAGTGTTTGCATAAAGCCTAGTACATTTGATGGTAGCTCCCTTGCACAACAAAAAATGTAATGAGAGCAATCAGTGCATCTTCTAAGTTATTGTTCTATCATTATGTCACGGGCATTACTTTTTATGAAAGAAAGAATTTCTTTTATAAGTCTGTATCAATTAACCATAGGGAGAATTGCTGCTTTTGTATCGGGCCTAAATAGCTTTTACTTCACTTTATAATGTTCTTATTACTAGTATTCAACCACTGGTAGTAGAATTATAGTTGATATACCTTGTATGGATGACAACAACTGGATTCGTTGGATTTTTTTTTTTTTTTTTTTGATGAAGTTAAATTTATTGAAATAAAAATTCTCTTGGCAGGTTTACAAGAGTGGCCCTCTATTTTTGTCATCAAAAGGTCAGTCTTCCATCTTCTATGCTGAATTTTGGCATAAACTTAGGAAATGGTCTTGATCTCTCCTCTCTTCTTCTTGCGTCTAGCTTTTCCTTATGATTTAAAAGTCATATTCTTCATTTGTCTCTTGCTCTCTGACGCTAAAATGTTAAATGTTGTCTATATAGTTAAAATCTAAAACATATTATGGGGTTTGTCTCTTGGCATCCAATTGAGTTGGAGTTAGAATGCAAGGTGAAAGGGTGCTGTTGAGGGTTGTGGATAGTGGATAATTCCTATGTTTCAGCTCTATATCTGAAAGCTTCCGTAAGTATTCATATTTTTGAGAGACTAACACACTTATATAGCATTTGAATACGCATATTTTTCTATAATTGGTTAATATGGGCACTTTTCAAAGAGACATCGTATCTCTGTTTCTATTATTAAAAAATTGTAAAAGGGCAAAATATACCCTAGTACTATCAGAAAAGGTTTAAATTTACCCATCGTTATACTTTGAGTCCAAATATATCCTGTCGTTATATTATTGGTTCAAATATACCCCTTTTCCGTTAAAGTTTGTCCAAAGTGGACATTCAATCATATGTGGCACTGACATTTGATGAGGTGGATGCCATATGGCTTGCCACCTTAGTGCCCCTAACTATTTTTTCCCTCCCTTCTATTTTTTTTCCACCACTAAAATTTTCTTTCCCTCCAGCACTATTGTCACCATTACCGCTACCATAAAAAATATTGTATTTCAAATTGTAGTCTTTTATATATGGATTATGGACGTTGAAGTGGCATGCCATGTGGCAATAGTGTCACGTAGGATTGGATGTCTAACTTGGACAAATTTAACAAAAGAGGGGCAGAAGAGGGGTATATTTGAACCAATAGTACTACTGGTATATTTAGACCCAAAATATAACGAAGGGTATATTTAAACCTTTTCTCATAGTACATGGGTATATTTGGCCCTTTGCCGTTAAACAAATTAAGAAAAAAAGATGGATTGAACCCAGTGCTGCAAACTAAATGGAGTCCGTAAAAATGGGGCAATAGATGAAGAAGGAAAATTTAGAGGGTTAATGATCTCTGTCTTAAATATATGGACTTCTGAATTTGCTTGCTTTACAGCCTTCACTTTGTTTTATTGCTTGTGAGGTGCACGATCTACTCTTGGCTGCACAAATAACACGGTCTTGCTACCTTTTTATTTGACACAACCTACTATGGTGACCCATAATAACGCTTTCAGTCAAGTTTCATCAACAAAAGGTGAAAATAAAAGAAAAAGGAACCATGATAAGTTCAGTTTCTGTTGTTCTTCCTTGAGAACCAAAAGAAAGCATCTTCCACAAGAAGGTCTTTGTATTTAAAGGCATACTTGAAGTCTACCCTCTTGTAGTAATAGTTTTGAGTGATATATTTGTTGACAACAAGAAATGGTAGTGCCATATATATCATTTATTTTGATATATATTATTTTGATTTATCTACAGATACGTTCAGCTGTATATCATTTAATGCAGATTCCTCTTTTACTTTTGAGGATGGCGTCTCAGTTCTTTTCTCATTAGCTAAAATATCATTGTTATTTTATTTTTCTGCATGCGGTCTTATTAAATATCTTTGGACTATAAAACCTTCGTTTTCATTGTTTTTATATTTCCACATTTCTTTTTTCTTTATTGACAAGCAAAGTATTTATATTTCATTAAGTTGTATTTCTAGATAGATAGCTGCTTTTGTGTTTCCTGTCTTATGCTTTCTTTTGTTCTATATGATTTAAAGTCTTGTATCACATTGTTTCAAGGGAGTACTTTGTAATGTTTATGCTTAAAATATGTGTCACGAGGTTCATGTGAATGTATATTTGATAATTAGGTTTATGTGAACATTGACAAATGTTTTATATTTTTATTAGAAAGCAAGAAAAGTAAGAGAGATTTTTCATTATCATAAAATTAGATGTTTCTGATTTCTTTTGCAATAGGAATTGGTTGGACATCATGGAAGAAGAGGTGGTTCACTCTAACAGAAAACTCGTTGGTCTTTTATAGAAGTGATCCAGTGAGTTTCCTCTCTTACAACTGTACCATGATTGCTTGTTACCACTATGCTCCAGACTCTGTTGGTTACTAGCTTACTTTGCACGTATAAGGCATTACCCATTTGTAATCCACACCATAATTGTTCTAGTAAGTTTTCTGGATCACTTCTTTTATACCAATTCATTGTGGGAAGGAATCTGAATTTGAACTCTTTATATGTATATATTACATGGGTTAATAGTTAGAAAATTATTAGTATGGGGTTGTTTCCCTGTATGAAGCTATATAGAAGGTTCATAAAGACAAAATATTCCAAAAAAAATAAAAAAGAAAAACTAAAAAGGAAAAAAGAAAAGTAGCAAAGTGAATTGGACGGCTAGGTTTGTAATTCTTTAGGCACCAGAACAACTACAAATAATCTGATTAAACCTGAATATCGAGTTTTGCTTACTCTGTGTGGTTTGCAGGCTATTACATAGGGGGAGGTTTACCCAGTGCGCACCAAGTGTAGCGGCTGCGGGTTTCCCTCTTATCAAAAAAATATCGAGTTTTGCCAATTTGAAGTTCTTCCTTTTTCTGTCTCCTATATGCACAACTGGCCCACCAGAAGCAAATTGGTTATTGTCTGTCAAAGATTTACCTTCTACATGTCCCATATACTCCTATACTCCTAGTTGTTCAGGAAATATTCAAACAGATGGCAGTTATTAACTTGTTATCATATAAGCCAAAAAAAAAAATGCAATCTTTGTTGTCTTTTAAAAGATTCTTACACTAGTGTATTATGCCATTTTGGTTCTGATGTTCTTACTTACATTTTTTGTTTGAAAAACTTGCTCTGTCATAATCACGACATATTGCTATTGAGTGCACAGAAATGCAACCTTTCTTTACTTCTGCATCGAGATTTCCCCAATTTAGTTGATTCCTACTACCAAATTATGAGAAAGTTCAGGCAGTGCCAGCCCTCTATTTGGTCAACATTACCATTTGACTTCTGTTGCTGATGGCTAATATGTTATGATGCAATCGATGAGTAAAAACTTTTTGGTGCTTAGAGTGAGAACCATGATTCTTGTACTAGTGATGTTGCCATGGCCTGAAAGCATCTTCTATCTCCACTGGTGGTATCTATCTTAGCTAAAACTTTGTGTTAATTATACAATCGTTACTCTTTATATCTTCTATCTGAGAATGAGGTCTTGACCTGCTCTAATATCCATGTTGTTTTTAGCGAGTTAATTTGGTCAAAGATTGGAAAAATATATGATCTAGAAGTTTAACACATAATCTGCCACACTTGATAATGAAATCTGTATGCCTGCTAAGAAGATTGAACAAGCAGCCTCTATATGAACTAGTGAAGTTTGTATCTCATTTTAAAGAGTATATGGTTACGGTGCAATAGCTTTTCCCTTCTTTTTTTGTTACATCATTTTTTCTTTAATGTGGGATCTGACAAGTGTGTTCTTTTCAACCTATGTCAAAGGTAGGTAAGCCGGTTTCTATTACTATATTTTAAGGATGCTGCCAGGTAGAAGAAATTCCTTCTCCCGAGTCTTCTTCTTTTTAATTTGTCATGTAATTTATATGGGTCTTCCAAGCTTCAGAGTAATCCAGCTAACCTACTATTGTACTGTTTACCTAAGAGCTGATTCCCCATTGAATGTTTATTGATCACCTTTCCTCTTCTTGAGAAGATATCACAGTCCAAGGGCTTAATGTGAATAATCGAGTAGTTAAATGGTTTCAGAAATGCCTCACTTGCAATTTAATTATGTAAAATCCTCCGAAATTTTCTAGGTTCATTTAAAGAACAAAAAGTTAAAATTGAGCTTATAAATGCTTTGCCTCATATAGTTTCTTGACATGGGGTTAAACTAATATAGAAATCTACAGTTGATTTGCCTCATTCAGGCCTAAAGTTTGCCATTTACTCATGAAAATCCCCATTGGCTACACAAAATCACAGAGACCAGATTCTTGATACATTTGTATTACTCTGTTCAATTTCTTGCTTCGACTTTGTAGTAGTATCAGTTGTTCCACAAATCCTATTTGTTAGTGTTCATCTTACGCACCAAAATGCAATATCTTCACTGGTGAAAAATTTGTTGATTTATTAGAAATTATTCTGTGTTACTTCATCTCTTTGGCTGATTCTTTTCAGAATGCTGCTCCGCAAAAGGGAGGCGAAGTGAATTTAACCCTTGGAGGTATTGATCTCAACAGTTCAGGCAGGTTGGCTTATTATTTCTTGCTATGATTCATATAGTTACTAGTGTGGCTTTCTTTTGTCAAGTAACACCAGAGTGGTAAATGGTGCTATTTTTCCTCTGATTTTCAGCGTTGTTGTCAAAGAAGATAAAAAGCTGTTGACTATGCTCTTTCCTGATGGCCGTGATGGACGATCTGTCACACTTAAGGTGCCAATATTTTTGGTTGCTTCTTTTTAGCTTTATTAATGTTTTCATATTCCTGTTAAACTTTGATATTCGTTCTTTCATGCTGATTATACATGCAAATAGAATTTGCTCTATTTGCATTGATTTGCGGTCTAGGAAGGGAAAGGAAAGACAGAAAACATGCGCTTACGCACTTGCCATTCATGTGTGCTTTCGGTCCAGATTTGCGGTGGTACTTCCCATTCTCGTTCTTGACTTTTAGCTGCATTACTATTTAGGGTGTTAAATTTAGTCCACAAAAGTGGGCAAGCCTAAGGAGGGGTAGAGGTGGATCGAGGAAGAATTGGGGAGAGGTGAGGTCCAGCTCACCGAGGACATGACCCTAGATAGGAGAGAATAGAGGTCGAGGATTAGTGTAGAAGGTTAGTAGGTAGTCGAGCGATTTCTCTCTTTTCTGTGGGAGATCATGGTTCTAGTTTAGAGCACTTAATCTGGTCCCTCTTCTCTTTATCAATATTTTTGTTATTATTCTATTATTATATTATTATATTATTCTCCAAATTTATTACTATTATTGTTTCTTTTACTTTGGTTATCTTTACTATTTTGCTGTCAATACTTTTTTACCCATATATTTTTTTAACCTGTTCCAAAAATATTTTTCTTGAGCCGAGAGTCTAATGAAAACAGCCTCTCTACCTCTCACAAGTTAGGGGTAAGGTTTGCATACACCCTACTATATGAGGTGAAATTGGTTAGCGACAGTTGGATGAATGACAAGGTGACACGTGTAACTGGAGACCGGTAATATGTGAGTTATCTAATAGTTGACATCGGATACAAACATGAGTTCGGTACTGTGTAAATTTCGAAGGCATGGGAACCAATAACAAAGATTTGAAAGGAAGATATCGGTTGAGAAAGACAGCATTCAATGAGCAGCCGTTACAAAGAATCTCTGTATTAATAGCCAACTGTTATGCAGCCATCAATGGCGGTTTTATTCTCATTCAAGAGGAGCTTGATTTGGGGATCTTGTCTCCCTAAATAAAGCTATAAATCGGAGAATTAGTATCCATTGTAAGGCACGAAAAATCATCTATACTCAAAGACTGTAACTTGCTATCATTTTATAAAAATACATGCTTTCTTTTGTTCCTAACATTGTTCTTATTATCGTTTCCGAAGAGGTTCGTCATACAACCAGGCTTGTATTTCCTTTAAGTGGTTTTGTAATCTTATTTTTGTTCTTACTTATTTCATATTTCTGGATCAAATTAATTCACGTGTCTATAAACCACGTTACAAATTCAACTGTATCGTTTTACGGGTAAACAGTTTGGCGCCATGACCCTTTTGAGCGTTTCTTCCATTTTGGCTCTCTTCTCCTTGGTGGCATTAGACTCTTCGGTTTTCAAGCGTAAGTCTGCTTCCTAGTTGTTGATTTGCTCCATAAAAGCAGACTCACGCTCGGCCGCAGCAGTGATAGCGTCATGCAGTTCAACCCACTTGGCCTTTGCCTCCTTATGATCTTCTTGTAATTGAGAGGCTTCTTTGTTGTGGGCCATTCTATGTTGATCGGATTGCTCTAATCGAGCTTCGAGCTCGCCTATTTAAGCAACTTTTGCTTCTAACACCGGGAGGAGCTCGGCAAGTTGATTCAGTTCGGCCAAAAATTGATTTCGTTCCGTAGTTAGTTCCTCTTTATCCAAAATCAACTTTTGCAGGCTCTCGGAAGCAATGAGGTTACTCTAAAGAGGTTAAAGCTAAGGTTATTAAGGCAAAGTCTAACAAATAAAAAGGGAAGAGAAGAAGGTTAGATTGATACCTGAGCCGAATAGTGCATGCTGTTGTTTATGAGACACTCAGCAGAAAGAGAGTCCTTTTTCTCCGATCTTTTTCTGTGGCTAACGACTTCAGGTAGTTGGCAACCTCCACCGGCTTGGAAAGTATGTGGTACTCATTCGAAACTGTGAGAATGATACTCCGTTTTCCATTTGTTTTGAGTGTGTCGGGTAAGTGTTCCCCAAATTTTCATGGTCAGATGACTGTGGGGAAAGAACGTCTTCTACCTGTTCGGATGGGGCCGGTGGAGAGGTGGCAGCTGGTGTAGAAGGTGTTGCCGTAGCAACTGGCTCAGAAGTTGAAGGAGGAGGTACCTCAGGGGTAGAGCCCCTCTAAACGGAAACGTCAACAAGAGCCCGAAAGCGAGACTCAGCATTTTCAACGATTTCCATACCCGTGAAGAGTCCTTGAACTTCTTCCGGGAGTGGCATTTGAAGCTCTCTCGGCTGAGCATCCGGTTGAGCTGATGAAGATCTTTTTCTTCTTTGAAGAGGAGCCGCTTCATCATCGGTTCCTTCATCATCAAGGACCACTGTGACTGGTCCGGTTGGTACTTCTATCAAAAGGTGATCCTGCCCAATCAGCATCTGTGTACCCAACAATCTGCTCGTGGCCTCGATCCTCGAATAGTAATCCTTTGCCTGGAGCTGACTTTATATACCGAAGAATGCGAACAACTTCATCCCAGTGACTATCATAGGGAGAATCCATAAACTGACTTACAACACTCACCGGAAAAGAAATGTCAGGTCTAGTCACTGTGAGGTAATTCAATTTGCCAACCAACCTCCTATATCTCGTAGGGTCTCTAAGTGGCTCCTCTTGTCCAGGCAGAAGCTTAGCATTCGGATCCATAGGAGAGTCAATAGGTCTGCAACCCATCATTCCAGTCTCCTCAAGAATGTCTAAGGCATACTTACGCTGTGAAATAACAATACCTGAGCTAGACTGAGCGACCTCAATACCTAGAAAATACTATAATTTACCCAGATCCTTAGTCTGGAAGTGCTGAAAGGGATGTTGCTTCAGATTAGTAATACCATCCTGATCATTACCAGTAATAACAATATCATCAACATAAACTACTAGATAAATACACAGATTAGGAGCAGAATGTCGATAAAACACAGAGTGATCAGCCTCACTACGAGTCATGCCGAACTCCTGAATAATTGTGCTGAACTTACCAAACCAAGCTCGAGGGGACTGTTTCAAACCATATAGTGACTTGCGCAATCTGCACACACAACCATTAAACTCCCCCTGAGCAACAAAACCAGGTGGTTGCTCCATATAAACTTCTTCCTCAAGATCACCGTGGAGAAAAGCATTCTTAATGTCTAACTGATAAAGAGGCCAATGACGTACAACAGCCATGGACAAAAAGAGACGAACAGATGCTACTTTAGCCACGGGAGAGAAAGTATCACTATAATCAAGCCCAAAAATCTGAGTATATCCTTTTGCAACAAGACGAGCCTTAAGCCGATCAACCTGGCCATCCGGGCCGACTTTGACTGCATAAACCCAACGACAACCAACAGTAGACTTACCTGCAGGAAGAGGAACAAGCTCCCAAGTGTCACTCGCATGTAAAGCAGACATCTCGTCAATCATAGCATGTCGCCATCCTGGATGAGATAGTGCCTCATCTGTAGACTTAGGGATAGAAACAATGGACAAAGAAGATATAAAGGCATAATGAGGTGACGACAGACGATGATAACTTAAACCGACATAGTGGGGATTAGGATTAAGTGTGGATCGTACACCTTTGCGGAGTGCAATTGGTTGACTAAGAGGAGACAAGTCCGCAGTAGGTGCAGAATCTGATGCGGGGCGTGAATCACCTGGGCCTGATGCTGGATGTGGATGACGATGATAAGTCAAGAGTGGTGGAGTTGCAGAAGGTTGAACTGGATTATGTGGAGGAACTGGAGCTATAGGTGGTGGAGCTACAACCGGAGCTGTAGGTGGTACAACCGGAGCTATAGGTGGTGGAGCTACAACTGGAGCTATAGGTGGTGGAGTTACAACTGGAACTGTAGGTGGTGGAGCTGGAGTGACTGAATCTCCAAAAGATAAAACTTGTAATACCTCGGAGGTCACTGTTCACGCTGGAAAAATATAAAAGTGGTCGGAATTTGATTTGAATTAGATGGGTAGGCTCGGAATTTTGAGGAGAGCACACTGTCCTGAAGAAGCTTCGCGAAAAAATGGCCGGAAAGTGGCCGGAACCTAGTTCCTGTACATCTAAGTCTAATGAAGTATCTAGTTCCTGTACATCTAAACTTTTACACTGAAAAGCCAAATGCCAGTGTTTGATATTTGAGTTTATCCACTGATTCAGCCTTGTCTTTGAAACACCTTGTTTCTCTCACTTCAAAACAATCAAAAATTTGCGCTGCTATATGTTCTTGCATCTTTTAGGTGTTTCTTATCCATCATGCCTGTCGCACTAATAGAGCCTCCACAGATTTAGGCATCACTCAATGTAACCATAAAGCTTCAGAAATGGGCTGCATAGTTGCCTTGCTACTGTGCAATGCAACAACAGACAGTCTGTATCTTCAAATCCCATCTCACCTTTATAATAACACCCATGACACCTAAAAAACCTCTTTTGCCGATTTGCTTGTTCAGACAAGCTTCATATGCCGCAATCTAGCAATAGCCATTTGCCTTTTGTGATACACTACTTCTCCACAAATCTTAATCGGGGAGATGCTTGATGAAGATAATACCTTATAACCTGATTTAACTCTAAACTTGCCATACTTCTGATGCTTCCATCTCAGAGCATCTGCCCTTTCTGATAAGATGTTAGCTCCTTCCAGTTTATCAATCTCAATTTCTCAATCCTTATAATTCCTCCTGCAATTTACCTCGCAGCCGTGGACTGATTTGCATTTGCAATAGTAGCATCCATATTCCTGGCAAAGCTAAAACTATGCTACAAAATTTCATCCGCTAGAGGACTATGAGCAATCCAAGCATCCTGCCCAAACTTTATGCTCCTGCCATCACTACAGGAAATCAGTGTTTGAATTCTTCCCAAAACATCCTCACATGTCTCCACAATCCAACACCAGGTGACCAAACTACATGTTTGATACACCAAGGGCCATCAGTGCAATGTTTTGCTTGTTCCAAATGATCATTAATGGACTCTTGGAAGTATCTCCATAACAACTTATATAATATACTTTTGTTGTCTAGTCTCAGAAGTTTATCCCCAAGCCTGCCTTATTCTTCGATAATGTGACATTACTCCATTTTACCAGATGAAAGCACCTCGTCTCTTTCTTTCCTTTCCATAAGAATTCTCTTTCTGTGTTATCCAGCCTTCTCTCTAAGCTCTACGTTTTTCGTTAACCAAAATAAAGACATCACATATGCAGGCAAACTAGTAGTACGCATTACACAGTTGATAATTGTGATCTTCCTTCCTAGTGACAAATAATGCCTCTTCAAGTTTGACATTTTCTTCTTAAACTTCTCCACAACTCTCTGCCAAACACTTCAGCTTTATATCTAGCCCCTAGAGGTAGGCCAATGTATGTGGCCGGTAAGGTCCCGGCTTGTGCACCCTAGAATATCTACTAAGGCTTGTATATAATGCACATAGTTAAATGGGAGGAACAGCTCTTATCCACTTTGAATTGAAGTCCAGATATAGCCTTCAAAAACAAGAAGGATAGTCCCTAGATATCTCAATTGATTTACTCCTGCATCACAAAACATAGGGGGTGTTATAGGATTATTGCTTCTTTTTCGAACCGAGAATCCTCCATCCAGTTATCTTCCATTATCACCAACTAGA